>NC_088217.1:20180560-20372244 GCF_036934945.1 Oncorhynchus masou masou | reverse complement strand
TCTCCCTGCATATCCCTCTTCCTCTCCCTGCATATCCCTCTTCCTCTCCCTGCATATCCTTCTTCCTCTCCCTGCATATCCCTCTTCCTCTTCCTCTCCCTCTCTTTCTTCCTCTGCCTCATCTTCACCCTCTGCCTGTGCCACTCCCTCTGCTTCTCTCTTCCTCTCTCTTTGCCTCTGCCTCTCTCTTTGCCTCTGCCTCTCTCTTTGCCTCTGCCTCTCTCTTTGCCTCTGCCTCTTCCTCTCCCTCTCCCTATACCTCTCCCTATACCTCTCCCTCTGCCTCTGCCTATACCTCTCCCTCTTCCTTTACCTCTTCCTCTCCCTGCCTCTTCCTCTTCCTCCTCCTCTCCCTCTTCCTCTGCCTATGCCTCTCTCTTTGCCTTTACCTTTGCCCCTCTCCCTCTCCCTCTCTGTTTGGTGCATGTTCTAAACCACATGCCTTGTGAAGTACTTGTGACTATGGAAAGTAGTGGTCAGAACATAATGGACTACTAGACCATAATGTAGGTCTACAGTATTTCTCAGTCCTGGTCCTGTGGACCCTCTTGCCCTAGCACTAACATACCTGATTCAACTAATGAACTCCTCACCAAGTCTTTGATTTGAATGAGGTGGGTTAGTGCCAGGGCCAGGATTGAGAAACACTAATGTAGGAGACTGTTAGACATCACAGTAAGGACTCACATTGAGGGGATGGTTGCCTAGATGTCCTGGATATAGCAGATACATGATGCTACATGACATATCATCATTCATTCTTAATTTCTGGGCAGGTGAGTCATCCGTTTGCTGACGGGGGCTGCATGCGTCAGTGACAGGTCTCACCTTCATAGAGGGTAGCACAACCTGTTACTCACACACACAGGGAGGTTCAAAATAACAAACAAGAGGAACACACTGGCACAGGTTTCCACTAGAGATGAATCTGATAATGAAATGAATACCCATTCCGAACGGACCAGAGGACAGTCAGACCCGTTCCGAAAAGGCCTATGGAAAAACAGACCCAAAAATACTTATGCTGGTTGAGATCCGAGAGACCCGTTGAGATCCGAGAGACCCGTTGAGATCCGAGAGACCTGTTCAGATCCGAGATACCCGTTCAGATCCGAGAGTAGAAAGAGAGAGAACTAAACCAGCGCCATCAATAAACAAGTGATATTGGCTAAATGATCCACAGTTGTGTCCTAAACCCTAGAGAGACCGAGAGAAAGATGCCATGTTCCCAACACCAGCATACATTTCTTTAAATTTGCCAGATAAGCTACTACTGCAAAACAGATCAGTCAGTGCCTTCAGAAAGTATTCACAACTCTTGACTTTTACCACAGTTTGTTGTGTTGTGTCACTAGCCTACAATCAACTCCCCAGAATGTCAAACTGGAATTATATTTATTTTAAACAAACTAATAAAATATTAAAAGCTGAAATATCTTGAGTCAATAAGTATTAAACCCCTTTGTTATTGTAAGCCTAAATAAGTTCCGGAGTAGAAATGTGCCTAACAATTCACATAATAAGTTGCATGGATAGTGTTTAACATGATTTTTTTAATGACTACCTCATCTCTGTTCCCCACACATACAATTATCTGGAATGTCCCTCAGTCGAGTAGTGAATTTCAAACACAGATTGAACCACAAAGACCAGGGAGGTTTTCCAAAGCCTCGCGAAGAAGGGTGAAGTTATGAATTACACTTTGGGTGGTGTATCAATACACCCAGTCACTACAAAGATACAGGCTTCCTTCCTAACTCAGTTGCCAGAGAGGAAGGAAACTCAGGGATTTCACCATGAGGCTGATGGTGACTTTAAAACAGTTACAGGGTGCAATGGCTGCGATAGGAGAAAACTGAGGATAGATAAACAAAATTGTTGTCACTTCACAATAATAAACTAATTGACAGAGTGAAAAGAAGGAACCCTGTACAGATACAAAATATTCCAAAACATGAATCATGTTTGCAGTAAGGCACTAAAGTAACATTTTAAAAAATGTGGCAAAGAAATTAACTTTATGTCCTGAATACAACGTTTTGTGTTTGGGGCAAATCCAACACAACACATCACTGATTACCACTGTTCAAGAATGGTGGTGGCTGCATCATGTTATGGATATGCTTGTCATCAGCAAGGACTAGGGAGTTTTTTAGGATAAAAAGAAATGGAATAAAGCTAAGCACAGGCAAAATCCTAGAGGAAAACCTGGTTCAGTCTGCTTTCCAACAGACACTTGGACACAAATTAACATTTCAGCAGGACAATAACCTAAAACACAAGGCCAAATATACATTGGTGTTGCGAACCTCTGTGACATTGAATGTTCCTGAGTGGCCTAGTTAGAGTTCTGACCTAACTGGGCTTGAAAATCTATGGCAGGACGTGAAAGACAATGATCAACAACCAACTTGACAGAGCTTGAAGATTTATTTAAATAATAATGTGTAAATGTTGTATATTCCAGCTGTGCAAAGCTCTTAGAGACTTACCCATAAAGACTCACAGTTTCCAAAGATGATTCTAACCTATATTTATGTATTTACATTTCAATCAATTTGCTACATTTCTAAAAACATGTTTCACTTTGTCATTATAGGTTATTATGTGTAGATGGGTGAGATTTTTATTTATTTAATCCATTTTGAATTCAGGCTGTAAAACAATAAAATGTGGAATAAGTCAAGGAGTATGAATACTTTCTGAAGACACTGTAAATGACCTGTTTTATCGACTTGCAATAAACTGACACAGGTTCCAAGCTCGTGCAGGTCTCATCAACTCACACACATTAAATTAACAGAGGACGTGTCCAATTCCAGGTCCAGTTGGTAAATCAATTTTAATTGCACATACCCGAGACCCTTGACAATTACAGTGCATTCAGAAAGTATTCAGACCCCTTGACTTTTTCACATTTTGTTACATTACAGCCTTATTTCTGAAATGGATTAAATTGTTATTTTTCTTTATCAATCTACACACAATACCCCATAATGACAAAGCGAAAACAGGTTTTTAGACATTTTTGCAAACGTATTAAAAATAAAAAATATATCAGACCAGACCCAGATCTGAGACAAAAATCTGAATATAGGACCAGGACCTGCTCGGGACTCGGGTCAGATATCAGAATTCAGGTCTGTCAGACCCATGAAGACCTCTAGCTTCTGACCTTAGTTCTTTTATTATGTCTTTGTTTTAGTATGGTCAGGGCGTGAGTTGGGTGGGTTGTCTATGTTCTTTTTTCTATAATTTGTGATTTTCTGTGTTCGACCTAGTATGGTTCTCAATCAGAGGCAGCTGTTAATCGTTGTCCCTGATTGAGAATCATACTTTGGGAGCCTGGTTTCACTTTTGAGTTGTGGGTGTTTATTTTCCGTGTTAGTGTTTGTGCCACACAGGACTGTTTCGGTTTGATTACTTCACGTTTATGGTTTTTGTTCGGTGTTCATTACTTTATTAAAAAACATGAACACTTACCACACTGCGCTTTGGTCCTCACCTTCTTCCACCACAGATGTTCGTTACACACACACACGCGCATGCACATATCCACGAATGTACACACACACACACACACACACACACACTGACACTCTCAGCCACCACAAATGCACACACATGCACGCACACACATACACACACACATTGTCATGCTGAATGAACGCGCGCACTCGCACACACTGAAGGCCTTTGAGGTTCTGGTGAAATTCACAGTCATCTGCTTCAACATTACTATTCACTCATACCACTGACTACTACAGTAGTATGAACTTCACCAGAGGAATACAAGGCATTTCCCTGCTTCAGTTCAGCTCAAAGCATCTGACTAAAACTAATCTAGAATCAGTCATATTGACCTGAGATGACAAATACAAATTCACACAAATGGCTGAAATGCATTGTGACTCTTTTGCTGTGGCTACGGTTGGCTGATCATTCCCTGGGAGCCGACCAGGAGCATCTGACCGGACACCGGGGAAATTTTCCATCTGGAAAACTCTGACAGCTCCACTCCGCTTCGTTAAACCAAGGAGCTCTATGAAGGCCAAGCGCTGCAGAGCGTTACTCCAGCCGGATCGATAATCCCAGACCTGCTCACTAACTCCAGGAATTTACTGTTCAGTCCAACTGTCTCATGTCTCTGCTGTACATAATGGATAGATGGCGGGCAAGGAAGCACAAGCAGATTTGGTATGCTTTGACTAATCTACCCTTATTTCTACTCTACTCATCTCTCATATCTCTCATTTCCTCACTCTCTCTCTTCCATTATTTCCTTCCTTCTCATGAATCATCCTTCTTGAACTGTCTTTTCCCCCTCCTTCCTCTCCAATCATCCCCTCCTCTCCACTCATCCCCTTCCCTCCCTTCCTCTCCACTCATCCCCTCTACGCATCTCCTCCCCTCTCACCTCCACTCATCCCCTCCCCTCCACTCATCCCCTCCCCTCTTCTCTACTCATCCCCTCCTCTCCTCTCCACTCATCCCCTCCTATCCATGCATCCCCTCCTCTCCACCTATCCCTTCCACTCCTCCATCCATCTTCCTCTTCTCTGATCTAGACTTAAACCCTGTCTGTGATATGGGGCCAAGATGTTACTCACTCTAATGAGGCCTCTCATCTCCTCACTTTTCTCTCTCCCTCTCTCTCTTCCTCTTCCTTAGCGTCAAAATATCACCCATAGCTAACTCACTCTTCTCATGTCCTTTCTACACCTCTCCTCTCCTCCTCTCTTCCCATCCTCCCTGGTTTAAACCGGTCATGTTAAAAGCTCAGGTTAAAACTAGATGTCACAGGAATATCGGTCTGTCACTCCAGGGGGAGTGTTTAATCCCAGGGTCCTTAGTTTAGTGATGAGCTTGGAGGGCACAATGGTGTTGAACTCTGAGCTGTAGTCAATGAACAGAATTCTCACGTAGGTTCTCCTCTTATCCAAGTGGGAGAGGGCAGTGTGGAGTGCAATAGAGATTGCATCATCTGTAGATCTGTTGGGGCGGTGTGCACATTGGAGTGGGTGCAGGGTGTCTGGGATAATACATATTCATATGATTACTGCACATCCATGACAATTAAATGATATATATATACTGCACAATACTCTAATGGCCTAGCGTCACCCGGGTTAGGGAGGGGTTGGCCGGTAGGGATGTCCTTGTCTCATCGCGCACCAGGGACTCCTGTGGCGGGCCGGGCGCAGTGCGCGCTAACCAAGGTGTTTCCTCCGACACATTGGTGCGGCTGGCTTCCGGGTTGGATGTGCGCTGTGTTAAGAAGCAGTGCGGCTTGGTTGGGTTGTGTATCGGGGGACGCATGACTTTCAACCTTCGTCTCTCCCGAGCCCGTACGGGAGTTGTAGTGATGAGACAAGATAGTAGCTACTAAAACAATTGGATACCACGAAATTGGGGAGAAAACGGGGTAAAAATTCAAATAAATAAATAAAATAAATAAATACAAGCCTACTGTCATGCCCTGGTCTTAGTATTTTGTGTTTTCTTTATTTATTTGGTCAGGCCAGGGTGTGACATGGGTTTTGGTATGTGGTGTGTTTTGTCTTGGGGTTTTTCGTAGGTATTGGGATTGTGGTTTAGTGGGGTTTTCTAGCATAGTCTATGGCTGGCTGAAGTGGTTCTCAATCAGAGGCAGGTGTTTATCGTTGTCTCTGATTGGGAACCATATTTAGGCAGCCATATTCTTTGAGTGTTTCGTGGGTGATTGTTCCTGTCTCTGTGTTAGTTTGCACCAGTATAGGCTGTTTTGGTTTTTGTGTTACGTTTGTTGTTTTTTGTATTGATTCGTGTTCCTTGTTTCATTAAAACATGAATCTAAAAAGCCACGCCGCATTTTGGTCCGACTCTCCTTCACATGAAGAAAGCCGTTACAGAATCACCCACCACAACAGGACCAAGCGGCGTGACAACAGGCAGCAGCAGCAGCAGTGGGAGAGGCTGCATTATTTGGAAGACTGGACATGGGACGATGTATTGGATGGCAAGGGTTGCTACACATGGGAGGAGATCCTGGCGGGAAAGGATCGCCTTCCATGGGAACAGGTGGAGGCAGCGAGGAGAGCAGAGGCAGCCAGAGAGAGGAGCCGGCCATATGAGGGAACACGGTTGGCAAGGAAGCTTGGGAGTCAGCCCCAAACATTTCTTGGGGGGGCTCACAGGGAGTATGGCGACGCCAGGTAGGAGACCTACTCCAACTTCCTGTGCTTACCGGGGGGCAAGAGAGACCGGGCAGGCACCGTGTTATGTTGTGGTGCGCAAGGTGTCCCCAGTGCGGGTGCATAGCCCGGTGCGGTACATTCCAGCTCCGCGTATTGGCCGGGCTAGAGTGAGCGTCGGACCAAGTGCCATGAAGCCGGCTCTACGCATCTGGTCCCCAGTGCGTCTCCTTGGGCCGGCTTACATGGCACCAGCCTTGCGCACGGTGTCCCCGGTTCGCCTGCATAGCCCAGTGTGGGCTATTCCACCTCGCCGCACTGGCAGGGCGACCGGGAGTATTCAACCAGGTAAGGTTGGGCAGGCTCAGTGCTCAAGAGCTCCAGTGCGCCTGCACTGTCCGGTCTACCCAGTACCACCTCCACGCACCAGCCCTCCGGTGGCAGCTCCCCGCACCAGGCTTCCTGTGCGTGTCCTCGGCCCAGTACCACCAGTGTCAGCACCACGCATCAGGCCTACAGTGCGCCTCGCCTCTCCAGCGCTGCCAGAGCCTTCCTCCTCTACAGCGCTGCCGGAGTCTCCCGCCTGTTCAGCGCAGTCAAAGCCTTCCTCCTCTACAGCGCTGCCGGAGTCTCCCGCCTGTTTAGCGCTGCCAGAGCCTTCCTCCTCTACAGCGCTGCCTGAGTCTCCCGCCTGTTCAGCGCAGTCAAAGCCTTCCTCCTCTACAGCGCTGCCGGAGTCTCCCGCCTGTTCAGCGCAGTCAAAGCCTTTCGCCTCTACAGCGCTGCCTGAGTCTCCCGCCTGTTCAGCGCTGCTAGTCTGCAAGAAGCCGCCAGAGCCGCCAGTCTGCATGGAGCAGCCAGAGCCGTCAGTCAGCATGGAGCAGCCAGAGATGCCAGTCAGCATGGAGCAGCCAGAGCCGTCAGTCTGCCAGGATCCGTCAGTCTGCCAGGATCCACCAGTCAGCCAGACTCTTCCAGATCCGCCAGTCAGCCAGGATCTGCCGGAACCGCCAGCCAGCCAGGATCTGCCAGAGCCAACTACCTGCCTGAGCTTCCTCTCAGTGCCGAGCTTCCTCTCAGTCCCGAGCTGCCCCTCAGTCCCGAGCTGCCCCTCAGTCCCGAGCTGCCCTCAGTCCAGTGGGGCCCTTGGTGAGGGCTACTAGGCCAAGGTCGGTGGCGAGGGTCGCCTATCTAAGGACGCGAGGAAAATGGACTAAGACTTTGTTGGAGTGGGGTCCACGTCCCGCGCCGGAGCGTGGACAGACGCCCACCCGGACCCTCCCCTATGGGTTTAGGGGTGCGGCCGGGAGTCCGCACCTTGGGGGGGGGGGTCTGACTCTCCTTCACATGAAGAAAGCCGTTACACCTACCACACCCATGAACAGTGTAACCATCCTGCAACCACAACCACACAGGTACACACACACAGTAGATTAGTGGGCTCCATACAGACACACACATTCTCACAACCTGGGAGGAGGCTACAGGCTGGTTGGATCTAAGGAGCACTGAGGCTGAGCGAGGGGCCTAGCTGCTGGCCATTATAATGCAGAACTGCCGACAGGAAAGAGAACTGTTCCCCTGCTGTGAGACTAACATTGCCACTACAAATCTGTGTGTGTGTGGCTGTGTGTGTGAATGTATATATGTGTGCGTGCGTGTCTTCACGCGTGAGATGAGACGACTAACAAGATTACAGATCAGAGAAATATGGCAGTTTAGCAGGAACCAACAATCTCATCTGTGGAAACTGGTGTGTCTGGGCATAAACACAGCAGTGATATATCCACCATTTTGGGGATTGTGATGATGGTTGCTGACTGCCTGGCTCAGCAGCTCCGGCCCAGCTATAACAACACACACACACACACACACTGATGTTAAATAATGACCCAGAGTAGAGGCTAAATAATGACACGAAGTTGATGCTAAATAATGACCCCGAGTAGATGCTAAATAATGACAATGAGCTGATGCTAAATAATGACCATGAGCTGATGCTAAATAATGACCCTGAGCTGATGCTAAATAATGACCCTGAGCTGATGCTAAAATAATGATCAAAATGGTGAATGTTCAAAATGCTGTGGCCATAGCTGAGCTGAAGGTAATGATTACTGTAGATGCTAAGACCCACAGGGTGCTGCATGATTTGATGATAAGGTACCATTAGTAGAAAACTAGCATTTCAATGAAACAGATGTAGGCTAACTGTGAGTCGTTTGAGTGTGCTTGAATCGTGCGTTGAGTCATATGAGTGAGTTTTCTCCGCTACAACTCACGAATTCCACCGAAGTTGTTCCCTCTTCTTGTTCGGGCGGCGTTCGGCGGTCGTGTCACGTTCTGACCATAGTTCTGTTATTTTATTCTTTGTTTTAGTATGGTCAGGGAGTGAGTTGGGGTGGGCAGTCTGTGTTTGTTTTTCTATGTTGGTTTTTGTGTTGTCACGTTCTGACCATAGTTCTGTTATTTTATTCTTTGTTTTAGTATGGTCAGGGAGTGAGTTGGGGTGGGCAGTCTGTGTTTGTTTTTCTATGTTGGTTTTTGTGTTCGGCCTCGTATGGTTCTCAATCAGAAGCAGGTGTCGTTAGTTGTCTCTGATTGAGAATCATACTTAGGTAGCCTGGGTTTCACTTTTGGTTTGTGGGTGTTGGTTTCCATATGAGTGTTTGGGCCACACGATACTGTTTCGGTTTTGTAAATTCACGTCATCGTTTATTGTTTTGATTCAGTGTTCAGTGATTTCTTTAATTAAAGTCATCATGAACACTTACCACGCTGCGCTTTGGTCCGATCCTTACTCCTCCTCAGACGAAGAGGAGGAAATCCGTTACAGGTCGACGTCACCGGCTTTCTAGCTGCCAGTGATCCATGTTTCATTTTTCCTTTTGTTTTGTCTGTTTACACACCTGGTTCCCATCTCATGATTATGTTCCTTATTTAACCCTCTGGTTTCCCTTTCTGTTTTGTGCGTGATTGTCTTTCGTGTATTCCGGTGTGTTGTAGTTTGAGTCCTGTTTTGTCTTGTTTGGGATTTTGTTACGTTTTGGATTGAGTAAATCAGTGATTGTTACTCTTATCTGTGTCCTGCGCCTGACTCCGACGCTATCTTTTAGATCGACTCTGACAACAACGATGATGTAAGAAAGAACACATTGTATTTTCAGTATATAAATAATGTATAATATGTACTTTGGCTAATAGTGGGCTGCTAGAATAGACGGACTGAGCTAAAAGCAGACTGGATGTAATTTACTCTCTTCAGTCAGCAGCTCAACAAGTCTATTGGGCGAGGAATTCTTCCACCCTCCAGAACCATCGGACTGGAGGGGGGGGTTCTGTGTGTGAGTATGTGTTTGCCTTACAATACCCCAACCGTAACCCTGTGAATCAAAATACAAGTGAGCAATTACATTGGCAAGACACAGCTGCTTTTTATTAGCCAAACGCAATTCATTAATGTAGGCTAACTCTGTCTCCAGGGAGGGAGATATCATCCACAGCAATAAGAGCAACACTGTGTCAGAGAAGACAAACATTGAGAGGATTTACTCCACCTACACACACACACACACACACACACACATTGTAGATGTCACAAAATCTATAATTCATACACTGTATGTAGGCTCTGCCTCTTGTATGAGCTAAATCTATACATCATACGTGTCTTATCCCCTTATGTATACTCATATACTTTACTTCTCATGTGATAATGACAAAGTCACCACACACACCCTCAATGCACTGTATGAAAACAAGACATCCTGGATGTTAGATATACACTACATGGCCAAAAGTCGAATATTAATATGGAGTTGGTCACGCGTATGTTGCTATAACAGCCTCCACTCTTCTGGAAAGGCTTTCCTCTAGATGTTGGAACATTGCTGTGGGTACTTGCTTCCATTGAGCCACAAGAGCATTACTGAGGTCAGGTGCTGATGTTGGGCGATTAGGCCTTGCTCGCAGTCGGTGTTCCAATTCATCCCAAAGGTGTTCAATAGAATTGAGGTCTGGGCTCTGTGCAGGCCAGCCAAGTTCTTCCACACCGGTCTCAAAAAAACATTTCAGTATGGACCTCGCTTTGTGCATGCTGAAACAGGAAAGGGCCTTCCCCAAACTGTTGCCACAAAGTTGGAAGCACAGAATCATCTAGAACGTAATTGTATGCTGTAGCATTAAGATTTCCCTTCACTGGAACTAAGGAGCCTGAACCATGAAAAACAGCCACAGACCATTATTCCTCCTCCACCAAGCTTTACAGTTGGCACTATGCATTGGGCAGTGTTCTCCTGGCATCCGCCAAACACAGAATTGTCTGTCGGACTGCCAGATGGTGAAGCGTGATTCATCACTCCAGAGAATCCGTTTCCACTGCTCCAGAATCCAATGGCGGCGAACTGCCAGCCGAACCTTGGAATTGTGCATGGTGATCTTAGGCTTGTGTGCAGCTACTCAGCCATGGAAATCCATTTCATGAAGGCCCCGACGAACAGTTATTGTGCTGTCATTGCTTCCAGAGGCAATTTAGAACTCGATAGTGTCACAACCAACATACAGAGACACAGTGGGAAGGTACAGAGACCAATCAAATCAAATTTGGCTGTGGACATAGCCCTTACATCATCCATCTGTGGCTCAGTGGTGGCTGGTGTGCGGACTGTATAAGAATGTCTCATTGTAATAACTGAAATGGAATGAATGGAAAGATATCAAACACCACAAACACATGGAAACCATTCCATTCACATGGATACCATTCACATGGATACCATTCCATTCACTACATTCTAGCCATTATTATGAGCCAGTCCTCCTATATCTCCACCCACCAACCACCACTGTTGTTGCAAAATCCCTAAAATCAGCTGTGGCCGTACTGCAGCCTAGCAATCACTTGGGCACAATCTCTTGGGTACAATTTGGATAAAGCCTCCAGAAAAACAAACCAGGACGAACCAGGATGCTTTAACAAAGTGCAATTTTTTATATACTGTACAGTGTGTGGTGCGCTGCACTGAAACATAGAGTTGCGAAGTTGTACTTAATTATGATTTTACTACAGTAAGATAGATTATTTTAGAAGCTTCTTTCTGCATGCGTATCCACCTCGCTCCCCACCTCCATCCCTCCCATTCATTCTGAGAACTCCTCTAAAGGGAGGATGAGTGGGTTATGAAACATTTATGACCACCAACACCTCTTTCCAAAAAGGTTTCCACATGTATTAAATAAACATGACGGTGTGATAATTATTGGACATCAGGGAGTAGAGACAGAGAATATCTTGGGACAAAAAGAGAATAGTTAGAGTGATGAGACAGGAGCGAGAACAGGGAGAAACTGTGACAAGAAGGTAGAGAGATCCAGAAAAAAAAACATAGAGAGGGGACAGATGTCGGAGTGAGATGCAAAGGGAGATTGAGTTGTAGAAGTGCACACTGATCCTAGTACACACTATCAAGTGTGCACTTCCAACTACACACCACCAAGTGTATACTACCAAGAAGTAGCATAGGGGAGAGGAGGGGAGAAGGCATGTTGTGTTCTAACCTGGTTCTCCTCGTGAGTCACCCTCATCTGCTCCTTGAGGACGGAGGTACGCGCCGCCTCCTCCTTACGTATCATCCTCTCCTTCTTCAGCTCGGGGCTCCAGAAGCTCTTAATGCTGTTGGTGGACGAGCCCAGCTTGCTGTCCTTCAGGTCCAGCTCTCTCCTCAGCAGGTCATTCTCCCGCTGCATGTCCCGGAGTGTGGCCTGCATCTCCAGCAACTCCCCCCCACCACCCCTCACCGCCTGCCGCAGCAGGGCAGACGGCACCCCCTGGTGGTGGTGGTGGTGCTGCAGCATGGACAGGGAGCCTAGGTCACTGTAGGACAGCAGGTCAGTGTGGTGGCCCAGCCCCACCGTGGCAATGTTGGGGCTGCTGCCCATGCCCGTGACACGCCCCCCGTACATGGCCCGGTTGGAGGCACGCCCCAGCGTCATGGTGCCCTTGGGGTAGGTGGCGGTGGAGCCCACTCCCTCATGGTCGCTCAGATACATGGGCCCGGATGTGGCGTAGGCAGCGTTCAGCGACTGGATGTTCTCCATGGAGAGCGTCTTGCCCCCTCCACTGCTCCCACCCCCACTACTGGCCCTCCGGTGACCCAGCCTGGGGGACCTAGGCAGTCGTGGGGACCGTGCAGGGCTGCTCTCGATGTGGCCTACTGCTCGGGCACTGCCGTACATGTCCTGGGTGAGGGAGGTGTGGCCTGGGCTGGCCGGACGCACGCCACAGGGTCCTTACCAGGGGCGCGCTGCAACGATCACAGTGTACTCTCTCTCTGCAAGACACACAGGTGGCTCACTGCATGCCTGTGTGGGTGGAGGGCCTCAACGTCAACATATCTGTGGAAATGGGAGTAGAATTTGTCATCATAATGACAAGAAATCTGCTGCATATTTTGTGTTAGATAAAATAAAATAACTTCAAAAGCATATACAAAAACCATTCCTCTCTCTCTCACACACACACACACGCACACACACACAACCCCCCTGTAGGGTTTGGTGGGTGTGGTGTTGAAAAGAGCTGCTCTCCTCCTGTTCACATTGACAGCTGGGTGAGTGAGTCACCAGCCTGTGGCTCTGTGGGTTTATTTTACAGGAAGGGATTCCAATTCTAAGTGAACCCACTGGGAATCACAGCATCACCCTGGTTTCCCCTGGCCCAGGCACTCATCCCAGTCCTATTAGTGCTGACCCAGTCAGAAAGCAGAGAACACCTATCCTACTGTGCATAGTAGTACATAGTATAGCAACTATAGTATCATAAAGGCATAAAACCAGGTGCCATGCCCATCTGACACTCCGAGGCAAATTATATTCAACGAGGGGCTATGCGTTTTATGGAAAATAATGAACGACGTGGAAGGTGTGTTCCTCAAGGAACTGACCTTCCGTGGAGTTGCATTATTTTCCAGAGAACGCATAGAGCGCCGAGTTGATAATCCCTTTTATACCATGGCTATTTAACCTTTATTTAACTCGGCAAGTCAGTTAAGAACAAATTCTTATTTACAATGACGGCCTACCAAAACGCAAAAGGCCTCTCATATAAAAATATAGGACAAAACACACATCACGACAAGCGAGACAACACTACATAAAGAGAGACCTAAGACAACGACATAGCAAGGCAGCAGCAAATGACAACACAGCATGGTAGCAACACAACATGGCAGTAGCACAACACGGTAGCAGCACAAAACATGGTACAAACATTATTGGGCACAAACAGCACAAAGGGCAAGAAGGTAGAGACAACAAAACATTTTATTTTAAATGTAACCTTTATTTAACTAGCAAAGTCAGTAAAGAACATATTCTTATTTACAATGACAGCCTACTCCAAATCTGGATGACGCTGGGCCAATTGTCCCCTATGGGACTCCCAATCACGGCCAGATGTGATAAAGCCTGTATTCAAACCAGGTACTATAGTGACGCCTCTTGCACTGATATGCAGTGCCAAGGACCGCTGCCCCACTCGGGAGCCCCATCACGCAAAGCAGCCACAACTGTCAGCAAGAGTGTAAATGATTGAATCTTTGAATGAAGAGATTCAGATAAAACTGTCCAGTTTGAGTGTTTGTTGCAGCTTTAACACATTTGCCTCCAGAAATGTGTTCAACATCCACTGAAGTAGCTAGCAAGTTGACTAGATAGCTACAGTAGTTGCCGTGGTAACCAAACAAACAGTCCTACATTGCCATTTTGAAAATCGAATTCAACAATGCCAATAATGTTATGAATTTGACTTTTGTTGTCAAAAGCAACTCAAACATAGAACATGTAAGAATAAACTACAGGCAGGCATTGAATTCTACTGTGCGTTATATGAGAAATAATGCACACTCTAGAATGCCCCCTTCATGCCAATCAGAAATAAGTACTCAACAATGGCATGGTATAATTAAGCAATAAGGCCTGAGGGGGTGTGGTATATGGCCAATATACCACGGCTAAGGGTTGTTCTTCGGCTTGACACATCACAGAGTGCTAGGATACAGGTCTTAGCCGTGGTATATTGGCCATATATCACAAACCCTGAGATACCTTATTGCTATTATAAACTGGATACCGAAATAATGAGAGCAGTAAAAAAAAATGTTTTGTCATGCCCATGGTATACGGTCTGATATGCCATGGCTTTCAGCCAATCAGCATTCAGGGGTCGAACCACCCAGTTTAAAATAATATATAATACATGTCAATGAGCAGTCACCTTAGTGAGTGACTGGGTATCAGTTAGAGACTACATCCCCCAGAGTTGCGCACGCTTCCATTTCTTCTTCTGGAGCACTCAGCCGTATGTAATCTTATCCCTCACCTCAGGGTCATATTCACTAGACACCAAACGGAAGAAAATGGACTGAAACAGGGAGGGACTACCCTAATCTTGTTGAATAATAAACACCGGTATTCATTTTCCGTTGCAAACTGTTTTGCTACGGTTTGCACTAATGAACAGAAACCAGGGGAAGGCAGAATGCCTGCAAGTGTACCTCATCTTTTGTTCTAAAAATAAAGACAAATGGAGCTTCTGCTGTTGTATTAATGGCACATAATCAATGGGTAAAACAAATGTATTGTAATTGTCCATCTATAGACCTACATCATACAGCTGTGCTGTCATGGTATAGCTAAGGGCTCTATTCAGTCTCTAACGCTGAAGATCCACTTTATAGCACGATTGACAATTTAAGGCAATGTTCCCACGGTCACAGAGACTGCGTTCACGGTAAACGCTGCATATGCCGGCTCAATCGGAAATTACCTTTACATTTTTAGGCGGATCTTCCACGATACTTTGGCGATACGGATTTAATCCAGCCATTTAAATCTATGTTTCAAATGAATTGTAATTCCCACCTAGAAAACAGATTACAGAGCGGTGTGTGAACGTAATGCTTCCTACTGTAGGCTACTGCTAGTGTTTGCTGGACACACATTAGCATGCACAGAGCTCAATTCCATGTGGAGTCATTATACACCAGAGTCGTCAAAATGGCAGCCACGTTTCTGGACATCACATTTAGCTGAGTGGTTACCGCCTCCAGTATATGATCTTTGTCCCAAATGGTATTCCCTATATTGTGCACTACTTTTGACCAGAGCCCTATGTGCCCTGGTCAAAAGTAGTTCACTATATAGGGAATTGTTGCCATTTGGAATGCTCCCCCAGTGTTATCAAAGGGCTCTGGAGGTACAGGAAGCAAATAGGGTTCTGGTAGGAGAAAACCAAAGATGAATGGCTGTTTTAAGGGATGGTGGTGGTGCTTCTCTGTCTATGGGGATAACTGGGCTGTTTTAACTGATGATGGTGCTGTCTGTCTGTCTGTCTGTCTGTCTGTCTGTCTGTCTGTCTATGGGGATAACTGGGCTGTTTTAAGTGATGATGGTGCTGTCTGTCTGTCTGTTTGTCTATGGGGATAACTGGGCTGTTTTAAGTGATGATGGTGCTGTCTGTCTGTCTGTTTGTCTATGGGGATAACTGGGCTGTTTTAAGTGATTATGGTGCTGTCTGTCTGTCTGTGGGGATAACTGGGCTGTTTTAAGTGATGATGGTGCTGTCTGTCTGTCTGTCTGTCTGTCTGTCTGTGGGGACAACTTGTTCGTACAGAAACAATACATGTATTTGATCTCTGAAGGATTTACCAACATAATTGCAATTAGGGGGGGTAGCGTAATACTGTTTACACTACAGCGTGTTGGTCTGAGTGTGAATGTGTAAAATGGGCTCAAAACGTCTCCCTCTCTATACTTAGTATTTCTCCAATTCCATTCAACTGTTTTTGTTTTACACTGAACAAAATATAGACGCAACATGTAAAGTATTGGTCTCAGGTTTCATGAACTGAAATAAAAAATCCCAGAAAAGTTCCATATGCTCAAAAAGTCTCCCAAATGTTGTGCACAAATTTGTTCAGATCCCTGTTAGTGAGCATTTCTTCTTTGCCAAGATAATCCATCCACCTGACAGGTGTGGCATATCAAGAAGCTGATTAAACAGCATGATCATTACACAGGTGCACCTTCTGCTGGGGGAAATAAAATGCCACTCTAAAATGTGCAGTTTTGTCGCACAAAATCCCACAGATGTCTCAAGTTTTGAGGGAGCGTGAAATTGGTATTCTGACTGCAGGAATGTCCACCAGAGCTGTTGCCAGACAATTGAATGTTAATTTCTGTCCAACTGGCCTCACAACCGCAGACCAGGGGTGTTTCTCAAAATGTATACCATCGTGTTCCAGAGCACTCAAATTGGAGCATGAGACCATCGGAGCATGAGTCCAAATATGCGAAACGGAGCACGGAGGGCACTTCTCGAATGCGTGCTCCGTTTGTACAAATTTTGAAGCATGCATCGATGCAAGCTTCAACGGAAAGTATGCAATGAAATAGGATGCAACCAATTAAAAAATGAAGCACATTTTCTTGAAATCATTATTTGAGCTGAAGAGAGAGCAAATACACTCCTACTTCGGAATGAAATGCTGCATATTCACATCTCATATGTTGCCTGACTACAATATTGTATATTGATACGTTAATAAATACATGCTGTGTTCATTTTGGCATGGTTACCTGTCTACAATACCCACTGTAGTGTGTGTAGGTCGCAAGCCCATAGTAAGTCAATGAAGCTAACTGGCTAGCTACTACTGTTAGCTAGCCAGATAGCCACAACGAATTGTTAGCTAGCTACCCACAAATAATTGACATCTACCTTCGATAACATTGGTTTTAGGTCATTTTTGCCTGTTATACTATCTGGTTAGCTACATTATTACGATTCACATTTAGCTAGCTGATGGTTATGAAGTAAAACGTTTGCTTTGTGTATATTTTGTTTCATCTCTATTGCTACTGTCTTGGTTAGAAGAAGGAAGGTTCAGTAAATGGGTAAGTCCATAGTAAATCAATAGGGCTAATTGACTAGTCAAGAATAATTGTTAGCTAGCTACCCACGAAGAATTGACATCTACTGTACCTTGCATAACATTCGTTTTAGGTTATGTTTGCCTAGCTAGAGCTACAAGGATTTGCATAAATCCAGTTGATAATTATGAAGCAAAATGTTGGCTTTGTGTATATCTTGTTTGGTCTCTATCGTTGCCATTGTCTTAGCTGGAATAATGTTTGGCGAATGGGGAGAAGCAAGTGCTTCTCAAATGTAATGTGTTATCCGTTCTCCACACTCTCGTCCTGACAAGAACATACTCAAAATAACGTCCTCGGAGAATGCACTTGGCGCATGAGAGTGCGGAGCACCGTAGTATGTATATTGAAAAAAAAAACAGGTGTATGGCGTCGTGTTGATCAGCGGTTTGCTGATGTCAACGTTGTGAACAGACTGCCCAGTGGTACCTGTGGGTTATGGTATGTGCAGGCATAAGCTACGGACAACGAACACAATTGCATTTTATCAATGCCAATTTAAACGCATAGAGATGCCGTGATGAGATCCTGAGGCCCTTTGTGAGGCCCATTTTTTTTATTAGGTATGTGTATATCTGTATTCCCAGTCATGTGAAATTCTTATATTAGGGCCTTATGAATGTATTTTAATTGACTGATTTCCTTATATGAACTGTAACTCGGTAAAACCTTTGAAATGATTGCATATTGTGTTTATATTTTTCTTCAGTTTAGTTTGATGATCTTCTGGGAGGAAGTAATGATTATGTACATTTTGTGTACATGTTTGAATTTTATTAAGTTTTAGGTATCCAAAGTGGTAGTTATGTCTGTATGTAATCAGATTCTACAACTGAATATGAGAATATCTGTGTCCCGGGTAGAACCCTATTCCCTGTGTAGTCCACTACTTTTGACCAGAGCCCTGGTCAGGGGTGGTGCCCTATATGGGGAATGGTTAGGCATTTGGGACGTATCCTAAAATACCATTTTACAACAATCAAGTGTAACAGTATAACTTTAGACCGTCCCCTCGCCCATACCCGGGCGCAAACCAGGGCCCATCTGCACACATCAACAACAGTCACCCACAAAGCATCGTTACCCATCGCTCCACAAAAGCCACGGCCCTTGCAGAGCAAGGGGAACAACTACTTCAAGGTCTCAGAGCAAGTGACGTCACTGATTGAAACGCTATTTAGCGCGCACCGCTAACAAAGCTAGCCGTTTCACATCCGTTACACTCACCCCCCTTTTGACCTCCTCCTTTTCCGCAGCAACCAGTGATCCGGGTCACGGCACCAATGTAACAGTATAACTTTAGACCGTCCCCTCGCCCATACCCGGGCGCGAACCAGGGACCCTCTGCACACATCAACAACAGTCACCCACAAAGCATCGTTACCCATCGCTCCACAAAAGCCGCGGCCCCTGCAGAGCAAGGGGAACTACTACTTCAAGGTCTCAGAGCAAGTGACGTTACCGATTGAAACGCTATTTAGCCTGCACCGCTAACTAAGCTAGCCGTTTCACATCCGTTACACAAGCAGCAGCATCATCAGGATCTAGCACCATCAGTAGTCTTCTAAACACTTTAGTGTCGCACATTTCCAGCAACTTTCCCAAAATTCTCTGGTTTTCCAAAAATGCAGGGTTTCTGGAAATTTTGGGAAAGTTACTGGAATTTTGCAACACTTAGCCACTCCCAGTAGCACTCTCAGACTCTAGCCAATCATCTTTGAGCCACATGGTGGTTGTATGTAAGTGTTACGTAATGCAATGTTTTTAGATTTTAGATGTGTTATTGTTAGACCACTCATTTTACCTAATGTTAGGAGGCTGTGTGTTATACTCAGGCTCTTCAGTGTCAATCTAACATTGTATTTATTTGTACTTTTCTCCCAGTGCCAGTCTTTTTGTGCTATCATGCCAACTTAATGGAGTTGGCAAGAGCACAAACAGATCTGGGACCAGACTCATTTTGTTAGGCTCCAGTGTAAAAAGTGCAATATGTCTAAGAGCATTTTCCATTTTTCCTCCTCCCTCCCTCCCTCCCTCCCTCCCTCCCTCCCTCCCCCTCCCTCCCTCCCTCCCTCCCTCCCTCCCTCCCTCCCTCCCTCCCTCCCTCCCTCCCTCCCTCCCCCTATCTCCCTCCCTATCTCCCTCCCTATCTCCCTCCCTCCCTCCCTCCCTATAAAATTCTATTATCAAGTCAAACATTTAATTGGTTGTAGCTGTTCTTCATGGTCCCTCCCACTGCCCTTTCATTTTGATTTGATTGGTTGTATTATGACGGAGATGACTAAGATGTGGTTGTCCCACCTAGCTATCTTAAGATGAACTGTGAACTTAAGATGAACTGTAAGTTCCTCTGGATAAGTGTGTCTGCATTTAATTACTAAAATGTAAATGTATTATCAGAATAACTGGGTTGTTTTAAGGGATGGTGTTGTCTGTCTGTGATGATAACTGGGCTGTATTCTTCCTTCCGGGCCACACTTGCATCATCTTCTCAAAAGACATGGTTTCCATGGTGACTGCATTGTCTGGGCTTACAGCGATAAAGCACCTGGGTTGGCAGTCCTCTTACATCACGCTAACTTATGTTTGAAAAGGCAAGAAAAAATAGTATTGCTGTGAATTCCAGTGTGGGTGGATAGAGGAAGGAGAAAGGAAATGTGAGAGTGACTACAGATGGTCTGGTCACCTGTACCATTCACTCCTCCCTCCATGCCAGGGTAAGGGTGAGGACAAGATGGCCACTATCTTTACCGGAACCATTATGTGCCTGCCCTACAGCCAGACCTGACTTTGCCTATAGCACCACCTCTCCCTTTCAGAATCAGATAGTGATGTGATATGGCTGTATGTCTGTCTATGAAGTCCCACAAGGATATTGGAGGCAATGAAAGTATTTTACAGCCTGGTGTTTGGAAATTACAATGACCATAGGACTTGGCAAGACAGCAGAAACAGATATGGGTCCAGGCTAAGCATTTTGCGGACAAGATAGAAATATTGTAGAAATACCTGTGAGAAAATACATAAGTAGGCAATTACAACAACACGATGACAGACGTTTTCTGCAAAAATAAGCTTTAAAATGGGATGCAAGTGTTACAAATACAAAATGGCAGAGTGAATCAAATTTAATCCATTGGAAAGGGTGTAATATGTCAGCCTACATTAGCTGAGAGGACTGAAGCAGTTGTATTAGCAAAACAAGTTGCTTTTTCAGCAGCCAGTCCCTCAGAGGCTGTAGCTAATTAAGTTCAAACAAGTTATACAACATGCATATCAGGAGGCTGCCAATTCTTATCTTCAATTGGCTTCCAATGGCTACAATGTGTTTGTGAAGTCTGTAGTGGAAATGTTGGAAAAGCATCAAGAGCTGCATGTGGCCAGCTGGGTTCAAACCCCAGGTCTCCTGGGTGCAACAAGACTTTGCTATCCCACTGAGCTAAACGCCTGTCTTCTGTCTGTGAAGCCACATCAACACAGGAGCCTACAATCCTCTCCCATTAAAGCGGTCCGGGGTTGTGATGCTGAATCGAACCAACATCAGTGCTGAATCCACAAACAGCGTTAGCGCTAACTGCGGTGCTGTCCATGGTGCTGAACCAAGAGTCAAACACATTGCATATATTTGCATATGCAATCAACAAGCCAGACGATGATAATACTCTTAGCCTAATAAAGGCAGGTGTTATGTGGCAGAAAAGCGTAAGCAGCTGTGTTTGCGAGGGCCAAAATAACTACAAGCGAAGGACTGTGCAGAAGAAATTGTCGACCGAGATTCAGAGATGTGTCACGGAATCGGTCGCACATATGGGTGTTTCTGTGTAAATAAATAATGCTGCTTTTAGTTTTGGGGCTGTCTACATTTCTATAAGGCCATGTCATTTTCCTTTCATCAACCACGCGCAACCTTAGAAAATCTTTATTTTGGTGGCCTTTAAGGCATCAAAATCCACATAAGACCACAGCAGTCTCTCTCTAAATATCATTATAAATCACATACACACGCCAATGTGGCATCATTGTTCCAGTCACACATGTATGTAAATGGTGAATGTTTCATCCATCATGCATACTGTACCTTAGGCTAGAGTTTGAATACAAACATTCACACCTGGACATCATTTAAAATTTACTCAACATCGGCACAACACGTGCCGCACGAGGTCAGCTGCATAGGCTACAACTGTGCAGAATAATTACGTGGGGCAAATTATGTATATGGTCCACTAAGTAGGCTACATAATATTGAATGACCATCATCAAGCGTTACCATTGACAAGACACCAAACCCCACAATTGAAACCACTCCCCTTGCCTTTCATTATTGGTTGAGAGGATCAGATAGCAGAAAAACGTTTTTCCTAATGGCTGTCACCCTTGTCAGTTAGCCAACATGAAACGTCGATTTCTGAAGGGGGCTCATTAGTTTGAGGGGGGACATGTAGCTGTAGGGTTCTTCTCATATCGCTTTTAAAAAATTGTTGGAACATAAAACGATAATGTTTAGTAGCCTAATATCCTAAATGATATACAGTATCAATAAGATCCTGGTATCAATATTGCAAAATATTTCTAATTCATAATGACAGCATCTGTAAAATGCTTCCTCCTGAATTATTCTAACAAGGACATATATGACATAATGAAACCCTGGGGCATTACAGACGTTTAATATGTCGAATTGTCAGTGTTTAATATGTGATATTACGTGTTTCTCGGGACTATATACATTTTATCTAAATGCAATGTGATAATGTATGACAATTAGCCACTAGATGTATAAAACCGTATACATTACAGAGCACTGGGCCCTATTAAGATAAAATACGATTCTAACGCCCTCGAAATCCTTTATATTGAAAATTAAATAGACTTATATGCAATTCTTTCACTTTTCCTGGACACCGATTCTACTCGAAATGAGCCGACAAAAACAAATTAGATTTTCACCCGGATCGAATGAGTGAAATGGGCCTATACATGATAAAAACAGAGTGACTACAAATTACCTTGCCTACCGTACGTTTTTCCCATGCATGCATCTACAATACCTTCCAACGAAAGGATTGGGAGTGATTTTTTACGCACACATCGAAAAAAACTTCACTATTTACACATTTACTGAGACAGTACTGCTCTATATCATACATATCAGCATTGATCTTGAATAAATCAAATAGAAATGTACCTTTTCCTACAGTTAATTCCTCTCCATCACCTTTCAGAGACAGCAACTCCATTCACACCAGTCAAGCATCCTGCGCTGTCATTGGGCAGCGGACACGCGCTCTCTCTCGCTACCTACTACAGAGCAGCACAGTCTGATTTAAAGGGACAGTCAAAAGAGAGCAGAGTATTGAACCATCGAAACGTAACTGTAATCCCAATATAGAAATCTAATTTTTCAACTCACAAATTCATCAGACTTAATCATTAACCTCCCTGTGTTAGGCTTTCGTTGTGGGAAGGAGAGTCGGACCAAAATGCGGCATGTAGATTACATTCATGTTTAATGACAAACACACTAAACACAAACACTACAAAACAATAAACGTAATGAACGTAACGAAAACCGAAACAGCCCATACTTGTGTAAACTAACACAGAACAAGGACATCAGGACACTAAGGACAATCACCCAAGAAACACTCAAAGAATATTGCTGCTTAAATATGGTTCCCAATCAGAGACAATGATAAACACCTGCCTCTGATTGAGAACCACTCCAGACAGCCATAGACTATGCTAGATACCCCCACTAAGCCACAAACCCAATACCTAACAAAACCCCAAGACAAAACACACCACAATAAACCCATGTCACACCCTGGCCTGACCAAAATAATAAAGAAAACACAAAACACTAAGACCAGGGCGTGACAGAACCCCTCCCCCAAGGTGCGGACTCCCGGACGCACACCAAAAACCATAGGGGAGGGTCCGGGTGGGCGTCTGTCCATGGTGGCGGCTCTGATAGAATGGAGCCCACGTCCCGCGCCAAAGTCTTAGTCCCTCCTCCTCGCGTCCTAGGATAGTCCACCCTCGCCACCAACCATGGCCTAGTAGTCCTCACCCAGAACCCCACTGGACTGAGGGGCAGCTCGGGACTGAGGGATAGCTCGGGACTAAGGGGAAGCTCGGGACTGAGGGGTAGTTCGGAACTGAGGGGAAGCTCAGCACTGAGAGGAAGCTCAGCACTGAGAGGAAGATCAGGCAGGTGGTTGGATCTGGCAGATCCTGGCTGGCTGGCTGTTCTGGCAGATCCTGGGTGACTGGCGGATCTGGAAGGGTCTGGCTGACTGGCGGATCTGGAAGAGTCTGGCTGACTGGCAGATCTGGAAGAGTCTGGCTGACTGGCAGATCTGGAAGAGTCTGGCTGACTGGCAGATCTGGAAGAGTCTGGCTGACTGGCGGATCCTGGCTGACTGGCGGATCTGGAAGAGTCTGGCTGACTGGCGGATCTGGAAGAGTCTGGCTGACTGGCAGATCTGGAAGAGTCTGGCTGACTGGCAGATCTGGAAGAGTCTGGCTGACTGGCGGATCCTGGCAGACTGACGGATCTGGCTGCTCCATGCTGACTGGCGGCTCTGGCTGCTCCATGCTGACTGGCGGCTCTGGCTGCTCCATGCTGACTGGCGGCTCTGGCGGCTTCTTGCAGACTGACAGATCTGGCGGCTTCTTGCAGACTGGCAGCTCTGGCGGCTCCTTGCAGACTGGCAGCTCCTTGCAGACTGGCAGCTCCTTGTAGACTGGCAGCTCCTTGCAGACTGACAGCTCTAGCTGCTCCATGCGGACCGACAGCTCTGGCTGCTCCATGCAGACTGGCAGCTCTGGCTGCTCCATGCAGACTGACAGCTCTGGCTGCTCCATGCAGACTGAAAGCTCTGGCTGCTCCATGCAGGCGGGCAGCTCTGGCTGAGCTGAACAGGCATGAGACTCCAGCAGCGCTGTAGAGGAGGAAGGCTCTGGCAGCGCTGAACAGGCGGGAGACTCCGGGAGCGCTGGAGAGGAGGAAGGCTCGGGCAGCGCTGGAGAGGCGGGAGACTCCGGCAGCGCAGGAGAGGAGGAAGGCTCGGGCAGCGCTGGAGAGGCGAGGCGCACTGTAGGCCTGATGCGTGGTGCTGGCACTGGTGGTACTGGGCCGAGGACACGCACAGGAAGCCTGGTGCGGGGAGCTGCCACCGGAGGGCTGGTGTGTGGAGGTGGTACAGGGTAGACCGGACCGTGCAGGCGCACTGGAGCTCTTGAGCACCGAGCCTGCCCAACCTTACCTGGTTGAATACTCCCGGTCGCTCTGCCAGTGCGGCGAGGTGGAATAGCCCGCACTGGGCTATGTAGGCGAACCGGGGACACCGTGCGCAATGCTGGTGCCATGTAAGCCGGCCCAAGGAGACGCACTGGGGACCAGATGCGTAGAGCCGGCTTCATGGCATTTGGCTCGACGCTCAATCTAGCCCGGCCAATACGCGGAGCTGGAATATACCGCACCGGGCTATGCACCCGCAATGGAGACACCGTGCGCACCACAGCATAACACGGTGCCTGCCCGGTCTCTCTAGCCCCCCGGTAACCACAGGAAGTTGGAGTAGGTCTCCCACCTAGCGTTGCCATACTCCCTGTGAGCCCCCTCCCAAGAAATTTTTGGGGCTGACTGCCGGGCTTCCTTGCCAACCGTGTTCCCTCATAATGCCGGCTCCTCTCTCCGGCTGCCTCTGCTCTCCTGAGTGCCTCCACCTGTTCCCACGGGAGGCGATCTCTTCCAGCCAGAATTTCCTCTCATGTGTAGCAAACCTTGCCATCCAAAACATCCTCCCATGTCCATTCCTCATTTTGTTGCTCCTGCTGTCGCTGTTGCTTCTCCTGCGGCTCCTGCCTGTTGACACGCCGCTTGGTCCTGTTGTGGTGGGTGATTCTGTTACGGCTTTCATTGTGGGAAGGAGAGTCAGACCAAAATGCGGCGTGTAGATTACGATTCATGTTTAATGACAAACACACTAAACACAAACACTACAAAACAATAAACGTAATGAACGTAACGAAAACCGAAACAGCCTATACTTGTGTAAACTAACACAGAACAAGGACATCAGGACACTAAGGACAATCACCCACGAAACACTCAAAGAATATGGCTGCCTAAATATGGTTCCCAATCAGAGACAACGATAAACACCTGCCTCTGATTGAGAACCACTCCAGACAGCCATAGACTATGCTAGATACCCCCACTAAGCCACAAACCCAATACCTAACAAAACCCCAAGACAAAACACACCACAATAAACCTATGTCACACCCTGGCCTGACCAAAATAATAAAGAAAACACAAAATACTAAGACCAGGGCGTGACACCCTGCTTTTTATGGTCACCATCCTCACGGGTATAATATGGGGGGTGTAGGTTTAACAACTCATTTAGTTAATTGAGGAATTGTTTGGTAACTGGCTGGTGTAGTTTGCCAACCCCCACCATCCCCAATATTATCTAGTCTAATTTCACAGCCACTGTGCCATCAATCACCATTATGCACCATTAACTACTGTGTTCAACCAGAGATTACAGTTCATCCAGTGTCACGGTTTTCTTCTATCTCCTCCTCTGACGACGTGGTGTAGCAAGGATCGGACCAAAATGCAGCGTGGTAATTTGCATACATGTTTAATAACAAATAAACACGAACAATACAAAACCAAGAAACGTAACACGAAAACCGAAACAGCCTATTTTTTTTTAAATAATTTATTACATTCAATACCATTCATTCTTTACAACTAATAATTTTCATTCATACTTCAATAATGGTATTTTAATTTAACTAAACAAAAACCCCAAACAAAACCTCAGGGGAGCATCTTCCGTCATCCTACAAACTACCTTTCCCTATCTCCCCGTCCCTAATCTATCCCCTTACAAATCTAAATGACACCCAGACCTAAACCCCCCTTCCACCTCTCCCGGGCAGCATGCTGCCCCCACTTCCTCTCCTCCCTCTTCATCCTCCCCCTCAAATCTCCTTCCACCCTCCTCACTGTCCTTTCCATCCCCCAATCTCTCCCTGTCTTCACCATGTTCTGCCTGGCTTCCCACAGCCCCCGTTTAAAGAGACTCATGAGAAGCCAGAGCAGAAACCTGTCCCTATCCGTCCCTCTTGCTCTCCCTACACCTCTCTCTAACCTGGCCCACGTCAATACAAAATCCCCTCTTACCAAACCTAACAACAACCGTGCCCATAGTACTCCGGCAAAGGCACAGTCCCAAAAGACATGGCACACAGTCTCCTCCCTGCCACAAGAGGATCTTGGACAGGTGGGGGATTGCGCCAAACTATGCCGGTACATGATGGAACGTACCAGCAAGCACTTGTGGAGGCTCAACCAATTCAGGTCCTTGAGCCTGTTGTCCAGGCCCTGCGCCTGCACTCCGTCCCGGACCACTGCCGAGATGCCCACTATAGGCACCGGACTCCCTACCTGTCTGACCTCCTCGTACAGGTGCGTGTGATCTAAACCTACTCGGGCAACTTCAACCTCAGGGTGCGCACGCAACCACTTGGCCGCATGGCCAAAGTGCCACGGCAGCAGTTCCGCCCGAGGACCCGTGTTAGACCACACCATTACACTTCTCGCCTGATACGAGAAGAACACCCTCACGAGAGATAACCCCCCGGGCACATCCTGGCTGACTGGCGGTTCCGGCAGATCCTGGCTGACTGGCGGATCCTGGCTGAATGGCGGATCCTGGCTGAATGGCGGATCCTGGCTGAATGGCGGATCCTGGCTGAATGGTGGATCTGGAAGATCCTGGCTGACTGGCGGATCCAGAAGATCCTGGCTGACTGGCGGATCCTGGCTGACTGGCGGATCTGGAAGATCCTGGCTGACTGGCGGATCCTGGCTGACTGGCGCCTCTGGCTGCTCCATGCAGACTGGCAGCTCTGGCTGCTCCATGCAGACTGGCAGCTCTGGCTGCGTTGAACAGGCAGGAGACTCCAGCAGCGCTGTAGAGGAGGAAGGCTCTGGCAGCGCTAAACAGGCGGGAGACTCCGGCAGCGCTGGAGAGGAGGAAGGCTCTGGCAGCGCTAAACAGGTGGGAGACTCCGGCAGCGCTGGAGAGGAGGAAGGCTCTGGCAGCAATAAACAGGTGGGAGACTCCGGCAGCGCTGGAGAGGAGGAAGGCTCTGACAGCGCTAGACAGGCGGGAGACTCCAACAGCGCTGGAGAGGAGGAAGGCTCTGGCAGCGCTGGACAGGCGAAGCGCACTGAAGGCCTGGTGCGTTGTGCTGGCACTGGTGGTACTGGGCCGAGGACACACACAGGAAGCCTGGTGCGGGGAGCTGCCACCGGAGGGCTGATGCGTGGAGGTGGTACTGGATAGACCGGACCGTGAAGGCGCACTGGAGCTCTTGAGCACCGAGCCTGCCCAACCTTACCTGGCTCGATGCCCACTCTAGCCCGGCCGATACGAGGAGCTGGTATGTACCGCACCGGGCTATGCACCCGCACTGGAGACACCGTGCGCTCCACAGCATAACATGGTGCATGCCCGGTCTCTCTAGCCCCCCGGTAAGCACAGGAAGTTGGCGCAGGTCTCCTACCTGGCGTCGCCATACACCCTGTGAGCCACACTCCCCCCACAATAATTTTTGGGTGCTGACTCCTGGGCTTCCTTCCACGCCGCCACGTTCGTCTCGCCAACCTCATTCTCCTGTAACCTTCCTCGCACTGCTCCATCGAATCCCAGGCGGGCTCCGGCACTCTCCCTGGGTCGACCGACCACCTGTCTATCTCTTCCCAAGTAGTGTAGTCCAGATTCTGCTCCCATGTCCCAAAATCCTGACATCGCTGCCTCTCCTGCTCCGCGTAATGCCGCCTCTCTGTTTTCGCTGCCTCCACCTCTGCTTTGGGGCGGCGATATTCCCCAGCCTGTGCCCAGGGTCCTTTACCATCCAGGATATCCTCTCAAGTCCAGAAGTCCTGTGATCGCTGCTCCTCCTGCCGCTGCCTGTCACCACGCCGCTTGGTCCTGTTGTGGTGGGTGATTCTGTCGCGGTCTTCTTCTATCTCCTCCTCTGACGAGGTGTAGCAAGGATCGGACCAAAATGCAGCATGGTAATTTTCATACATGTTTAATAACGAACAAACACAAACAATACAAAACCAAGAAACGTGACACGAAAACCGAAACAGCCTATTTTTTATATATTTTTTTTAGAAAAAAATATTTATTACATTCAATACCATTCATTCTTTACGACTCATAATTTTCATTCATACTTCAATAATGGTATTTTAATTTAACCTCTTGAAACTCCCCATCCCGGATCCGGGATTGTGACTAAGCCTCAGGCTCATTAGCATAACGCAACGTTAACGATTTCTGAAAATCGCAAATAAAATTAAAATAATGCGTTTGCTCTCAAGCTTAGCCTTTTCTTAACAACACTGTCATCTCAGATTTTCAAAATATGCTTTTGAACCATAGAAATTGACTAATTTGTGTAAGAGTATGCAAAGCTAGCATAGCATTTTGTGTAGCATGTAGCACGCAACATTTTCACAAAAGCCAGATAACCAAATAAATAAAATCATTTACCTTTGAAGAGCTTCTGATGTTTTCAATGAGGAGACTCCCAGCCACATACCAAATGCGCAGTGTTTCCTGAAAGCGTCTGTGTGTAGGAGAAATCGTTCCGTTTTCTACATTGCGCCTGGCTACCGCGAACCGAAAATGCAGTCACCTACAACGTGAAACTTTTTCCGGATTAACATTACATGCAGTCACCTACAACGTGAAACTTTTCCGGATTAACTAAATCATAATATCTCCGCTGTCCTGGCGTCGTGAGGGAGTTTGTTCCACCATTGGGGGGCCAGAGCAGCGAACAGTTTTGACTGGGCTGAGACCTCAATGGTAGAAAGCAGGCCAGAGGTGGATGAACGCAGTGCATGTAGGGCCTGATCAGAGCCTGGAGGTACTGCGGTGGTTCCCCTCACAGCTCCGTAGGCAAGCACCATGGTCTTGTAACGTGAGAGAACTTGGGAAGGTTGAACACCAGACGGGCTGCGGCGTTCTGGATGAGTTGCAAACGTTTCTAGGTATTCCTTGAAGAGGGTGGGGTTTCAGGTGTCTGGAATCAATCCTCAAGGTGTTTTTTCACATATCTCTTCATTGACATGCAGTTCGTGGAAGCTTGCTTCTCTCTCTGTGCCCCATGGAAAAATACTGGCAGGTGACTTTTGCGCACCAATTTCGGCGCAGGACACCGGGCGGACACGTGGTAAATGTGGTCTCTTATGGTCAATCTTCCAACGATCTGCCTACAAATACGTCACAATGCTGCAGACACCTTGGGTTCACAGAAAGGCGACAGAAATGAGGCAGACTCATTCCTCTTGCGTTCACAGCCATATAAGGAGATCATGAAAGACAGAGCCTCAAAAATCCTTGTCATTTCCTGGATGCCAAGTCATCTTGGTTTTGCCTGAAGCTCACGTTAAAGGGCACGCACAGAGAAGATATTTGTATTTCTGGACACGTCAGAGTGTTTTCTTTCGAACAGTAGCAATTATATGCATAGTCGAGCATCTTTTTGTGACAAAATATCTTGTTTAAAACGGGAACGTTTTTCTTCCAAAAATGAAATAGCGCCACCATAAGTGTAAGAGGTTAACTAAACAACAACCCCAAACAAAACCTCAGGGGAGCATCTCCGTCCCCGTCATCTTACA
The DNA here is from genome assembly GCF_036934945.1 of Oncorhynchus masou masou. NCBI lineage: Eukaryota > Metazoa > Chordata > Actinopteri > Salmoniformes > Salmonidae > Oncorhynchus > Oncorhynchus masou. The sequence goes on along the minus strand of NC_088217.1, from coordinate 20,342,352 downwards.
AACTACCTTTCCCTATCTCCCCGTCCCTTACAACTCTAATGACACCCAGCCCTAAACCCCCTTCCACCTCTCCCGGGCAGCATGCTGCCCCCACTTCCTCTCCTCCCTCTTCATCCTCCCCCTCAAATCTCCTTCCACCCTCCTCACTATCCCTTTCACCCCCCAATCTCTCCCTGTTTTCACCATGTTCTGCCTGGCTTCCCACAGCCCCCGTTTAAAGAGACTCATGAGAAGCCAGAGCAGAAACCTGTCCCTATCCGTCCCTCTCGCTCTCCCTACACCTCTCTCTAACCTGGCCCACGTCAATACAAAATCCCCTCTTACCAAATCTAACAACACCCGTGCCCTGGCCCATACTACTCCGGCGAAGGCACAGTCCCAAAAGACATGGCGCACAGTCTCCTCCCTGCCACAAGAGGATCTTGGACAGGTGGAGGATTGCGCCAAACTATGCCGGTACATGATGGAACGTACCAGCAAGCACTTATGGAGGCTCAACCAATTCAGGTCCTTGAGCCTGTTGTCCAGGCCCCGCACCTGCACTCCCTCCCAGACCACTGCCGAGATGCTCACTACAGGCGCCGGACTCCCTGCCTGTCTGACCTCCTCGTACAGGTGCCTGTGTTCTAAACCTACTTGGGCAACTTCAACCTCAGGGTGTGCACGCAACCACTTGGCCGCATGTCCAAAGTGCCACGGCAGCTATTCCGCCTGAGGACCCGTGTTAGACCACACCATTACGCTTCTCGCCTGATACGAGAAGAACACCCGCAGGAGGTAACCGGACGGGTGTATCACTGGATGAGCAAGCTCCGTTAACAAGAAAGAAACAAAAATTGCATCCAGCTTGAGAGGGAGATGTGGTACCACCCTACCTCCCTCCCCGATGGGACAGAGCATGCGTGCCCTGGCGAACCACTCGTACCTGCCACTCCACATGAACTGAAACACAAGCCTCACTGGAGGCCTCCTCAGACAAGCCGGCAATGGGTAGATATACGCCAAATACAAAAGAGACGGCAACACATCCACCTTTAGGACCAGGACCTTGCACATAAAGACAAATACCTAGCCTTGCACATCGCTAGCTTCTTCTGTACCACTGCGATACCCATGTTCCAGTTCAGCGTCGCTGAGCCGGAGGTCTCAAAATGGACCCCGAGAATCCTCACGGCCCCCTCACAGAGAGATAACCCCCCGGGCACATCCGTTCTACCGCGCCATCTAATGTACGAATCCATCCTATGAACTTCTCCCCAAATCCTAATCGACCTAACACTCTGAATAGAAAAGATCTATTCAAGCGATCAAAAGCTTTCGCCTGATCTATCGCTGCTACCATTAAAGGCAGGCCTCTATTTTCAACCCAAGTGATGGAGTCCCTGATTAACTGTAGGTTCCATCTAATAGAGCGGCCCTCTACCCCGCACGTCTGATCCTCATGGACGATGTAGGGAAGGACTGTGCGCAACCGGTCTGCTAAAACCTTTGCAAGTAGCTTGTAATCTACGCACAGCATGGTCAACGGCCGCCAGTTGCCAAGGTCTGTTACTTCCCCCTTCTTATATAAAAGTGACAGCACACCAACAGCCATTGATCCCCCCCGGGACCCCCGTCTCAATGATGGCCTTCAAGACTTCGAGGACCACTGGTCCAAGTATAACCCAAAACTTGAGATAAAACTCAGCCGGCAGCCCATCCATCCCAGGCACCTTCCCTTTTCCCATCCTCCTCAGAGTGCTCTCAACCTCTTCTAGTGAGATCTGGGCCTCCATCACTTCTCTAATGTCCTCCGGCAACCGCCTGGACAAGTGTTCTAAAAACACATTTCCCTGCTCTACATCTATTTCCATTTCCTTAAATAAACCTTGGAAATGATCAGTTGTCACCCTGACCATTTCCTCTGGTTTTCTAACTATACTACCATTTTCTTCCCTAATGCCATGCATTACCTTCCTACTCTGTCTGGCCCTAACCGACTTAAAGAACATAGCAGAACAAGTCTCATTGTGTTCTAGAAAGCCACTATGCACACGCTCCAGGAAAGCTCCTGCCTTCCGCTCCTGCAACTCCCTGAGCTGCGCCTTTAGGGTTGCGGATCTCTCCCAGTCAAACGACCCGCCGAGGTTGCCTACCTCGTACTCGAGTTCATTTAACCTTTGGATACGATCCACCTCCCTCCTCTCCTCCCTTTTTTTCCTCTTACAATACCCTATTATAAAAGCCCTAATCCTCACCTTAACTAATTCCCACCACTCTAACACCCCCTCGCACATGGACCGGAGGCCTTCAAGCCTCCAAAAGAAACAAAAAAAAACGTCAACAAATGCCTGCTCCTCCAGCACCTACCGATCTAACTTCCAGTACCCCCTACCAAAGAGGCAGACTGGCGACCCCACCTGCAGGAGCATCCCGTCGTGATCTGAAAAGAAAACAGGCAACAGCCGCCCAGACAACTTACCCAAAGACCTGGGTACAAAAATATAGTCGAGCCTCCGCGCAACCCCCCTGGAGTTGCGCCATGTAGGACCGGCCATTTTCGGAGTAGTGTGCAGGCCACCATCAACCAGACCATGGCAAGCCATTAGCCCGGTGATGGCGCCTGCACTGCTATCCCCCCTATTTCTAAATCTATATTAAAATCCCCCCTATCACTAATTTCCTATTTGTGACACACAGGGGCACCAGACAGTCCACCATCTCCCTCCTGTCTGGCACCACCTGTGGCCCATACACCACCACTAATCTAAATTTACAATCCCTTATCGTGACATCCACCCCTATAACCCTCCCCTGCATCACCACAAATGAACCCTCCACTTTTACCTCCCTGTGCCCACACAAAATCCCTACCCCTGATGAGTGCACCCCCCCAATACCCCAAACCGACTCCCCCTTGTCCCACTCCCTCTTAAACCTACTAACATCCCCTCCATCCCTCAGGTGAACCTCCTGTAAAAAAACAAAAATCAAACCCCACACCCTCCAAATAACTAAAAACCACCCTCCTCTTAACAAAATCCCTTAAACCCCTTACATTTAAACGAACAAAAGTAAAATTAGACCCCATGAAAGAACAAAAAACAAACATGTAATACACTCAAATACTAAACCCAGACAGAAAAAAAAAACAGGAGACTCACCCGATGCTCCCCTGCTCCATATCTACCGGTGATTACACCATCCGTACTCCCGACGTCTCTTCCTCCATCTCGCCAACACAGGATGCAGGAATAGTGTTTGGCTCCGGGGTGCCCTGCACCCTGTGTCTACTCCCACACCCCTCCCCCTCCCCAGCGCTGCAGCTGGTTTGGAAAAAAATAGGGGAGGCTGAGTCCCCAAACAAAAAAACTCCCCACCTCCTCCTGTACCCAGTCCTGGGTCTTGTTAGGTGTGTCCCCACCCAACAGAAGTTGAGGGCCTGGGGAAACCAGCAGCAACCCAGATGTTTCTCCCACCCCCATCGCTCTCTTGGTCATCCCCTCTCTCTCACTGTCGGCCAATCGCACCCTCCTCTTCACTCTCTTCTTTGGTGATGGCGACAGTGGAGAGATACCACCCTTCCCCCCCACCAGCTCCTCCACCATACCCCTCATCTCTTCCACCAGGGCACTTTCACCCCCACTCCACTTGCTCTTCCACCGTCTCCTTCTCCACCACCCCTCCCTCGCTTTCTTCTCTCTCACGCTCATCCACTCGGTTGCCTTCTTCCGCCGCTTTCCTGGTTCTCCTACTCCCGTGCCTTCCGTTTCCTTCTCTCTTCCATCCTCCTCTTCTTGCTCCTCCTCCTTCCTTGCGGCCTTCCCCTCTGGACCTGTACTCTGGTCATGAGGCGTGCTTCCTTCCCCTCCTCTTCTTGCCCATCCCCCGCTCCTGCTCCCCCCCAGCCGCAGACGCGTATGACCTCTGACAAGCCAGGCACCCCCGCCACAGGTGTGCTGATGAGCCACACCCATGGCACGCCTTAGGCTTGTCACAATCCTTCGCCTCGTGCTCTCCAGATCCACAAAATCTGTATTGTCTTGTGCTGCACGAGGCGAAGATGTGGCCGTAGGCCATACAGCGCCTGCAAAATGGGGGCTGACGTGCATAAAACAACGTCCCCCTGTCAGCCCCTAGGGAGAACATAGCAGGAGGATGGAGGTAACCACCATGTCCCTTTGGGTTCTCCCTGAGGAGGGCCTGGAAGCCTCTCCCCCCATTCCAAAACCCAAGGGAGTCTTTGAGGTGCCTTGCTGAGGAGATATTATCCATGTATCTCCCCAGAAAGGCCCTCACCTCTTCGTCCTTCACGTATGGGTTGTAAATGTTGACAGTTACAACCCTAAAGTTGTTCCTCGCCAGGCTTGTTATTTCATAGTGGCTCATTGGCCTCTCACCTCCCACTGCTCTCGCCCTTCTCAGGATATCATCATGTTTCTCCTCTGTATTTAGTGCCACGTCGTATGCTCCCTCCAACGAGTTGCCTTGGAAGCAAAACACGTCCTTCACCGTCAGCTTTAGAATCCCCATCAAGATTATTCTTCCAAAAGTTTCCCATCCTAAAGGTTCCAACTACTTTTCCTCCCAAGCAAACCGAATCGTGTTGGCCAGCCCAATCCCAGGGACCGACCGTGTTGGTGGATTTTGCACCATCTCCGCAAGGAGAATGGGGCACCCGGCTCACGTTCTCTTCCAAAACCAGGAAAAAAGAAAATCCAAAGTGACTGAGCCTATACTGGTGCAAAATAACACAGTGACAGGAACAATCACCCACGAAACACTCAAAGAATATGGCTGCCTAAATATGGTTCCCAATCAGAGACAACGATAAACACCTGCCTCTGATTGAGAACCACTTCAGGCAACCATAGACTTTTCTAGATAACCCTACTACTTCACAATCCCAATACCTACAAAAACCCCAAGACAAAACACACCACATAATAATCCCATGTCACACCTTGGCCTGACCAAAATAATAAAGAAAACACAAAATACTAAGACCAGGGCGTGACAATCCAAGCTTGTCATCCCCTATAACTCTTATCATTTGTGTGCTGATTTTATGACCTTTTTTTTAGTGCGCTATATAGGGAATAGTGGGGCTCAGTGGGGAGGTGTGGGGAGGTGTAGGTATAGGGAGTATCCTCATTTCAGGAACATGCCTTTGGACGTAGGATTATCTTTTGTTCTTGAATGGAATAAAGCCATGTCCCTTGGGGGGAAACTTTTCAGTTGTTCTGGGAATGGATGGAGTTTGGATGAAGACAGATGTTTACCACCCACTGTAGCAGGGAGACCAGAGGGAGAGAAAATAGAACAGAAGAGAGTGATGCAGTGAAGAACAGGAATCTTCTCAAAGCAAGCCATGCCTGAAGCAGATAGAATTGTTCGGATAGGGTTATCTTTTTATTGTATTTACTTTTTTCATTTTAGTCATTTAGCAGATGCTCTTATCCAGAATGACTTACAGTTAGTGCATTCATCTTCAGATAAGTAGGTGGGACAACCACATCTTCAGATAGCTAGGTGGGACAACCACACCTTCAGATAGCAATGTGGGACAACCACATCTTCAGATAGCTAGGTGTAACAACCACATCTCCAGATAGCTAGGTGGGACAACCACATCTCCAGATAGCTAGGTGGGACAACCACATCTCCAGATAGCTAGGTGGGACAACCACACCTTCAGATAGCTAAATGGGACAACCACATCTTCAGATAGCTAGGTGGGACAACCACATCTTCAGATAGCCTAGGTGGGACTACCACATCTCCAGATAGCTAGGTGGGACAACCATATCTCCAGATAGCTAGGTGGGACAACAACATCTTCAGATAGTTAGGTGGGACAACCATACCTTCAGATAGCTAGATGGGACAACCACATCTTCAGATAGCTAGGTGGGACAACCACATCTTCAGATAGCTAGGTGGGACAACCACATCTTCAGATAGCTAGGTGGGACAACCACATCTCACATGTCTGGTGCTGGTTAAGTGTTCTTTTATTATTTATTATTATTTTGGGGGATTGGGTTGAGCGGGAGCTGCCCTCCCGTTGGGGTGGGACGGCCAAGAGACCTGAGGTGGCAGAACGGAGTGCTCAGGTTGGGATGTAGGGTTTGAGCATAGCCTGAAGGTAGGGAGGGTCAGTTCCTCTTGCTCCTTCATAAATAAGCACCCTGGTCTTGTAGTGAATGCGAGCTTCAACTGGAAGCTAGTGGAGGGTGCGGAGGAGCGAGGAGACATGAGAGAACTTGGGAAGGTTGAAAACCAGGTGTGCTGCTGCATTCTGGTTAAATTGCAGGGGTTTGATGGCACAAGCGGGGAGTTCAGCCAACAGCAAGTTGCAGTAGTCCAGATGGGAGATGACAAGTGTCTGGATTAGGACCTGCGCAGCTTCCTGTGTGATGTAGGTTCGTACTCAACGGATGTTGTAGTGCATGAACCTGCAGGAGCGTCACTGCTTTGATGTTTGCATAGAATGACAGAGTGTTGTCCAGGGTCACGGTTCTTTGCACTCTGGGAGGGCGACACTGTACAGTTGACAACCGTGATGGCGAGGTCTTTGAGCAGGCAGGCCTTCCCCGGGAGGAACAGCAGTTCTGTCTTGTCGAGGTTGAGCTTGAGGTGGGTCTACATCCAAGTTAAGATATCTGCCAGTCACATAGAGATGCATGTCGCCAACTGGGTGTCAGAAGGGGAAAGAAGAAAAGTAGTTGAGTGTCATCCGCACAGCAATTATATGAGAGACCATGTGAGGATATAACAGAGCCGAGTGTATAGAAAGAAGAGGAGAGGGCCTAGAACCGAGCCAAGGGGGACACCAGTAGTGAGAGTACATGGTGCAGACACAGATCCTTTCCACATCACCTGGTAGGAGCGGCGTGCCAGGTAGGATACAATCCAAGTTCATGGTGTCAAAGGCAGTGGATAGATCTAGAAGGATTAGAACAGAGGAGATAGAGTCAGCTTTGGCAGTGCAGAGAGCCGCCGTGACACAAAGAAGAGCAGTCTCGGTGACCCGTCTTGAAGCCTGACTGGTTAGGTTCAAGAAGATCATTTTGAGAGAGATAACGCGAAAGTGTTTTGGAAGAAAAAGAAAAAAGTGACACAGGTCTATAGTTTTTTGTGTGGTTCCTTGAGGAGGCACCGTATTACCTATATAGTGCACTACTTTTGACCAGGAACATTGGTGCCATTATGACACCGATGAATCACAATCAACACACAATACAATCGGGTTAGGTGGTTGTTAACGTGTGTGTATGCGAGGTGTAGCTATAGAATGGTGAAATAGGTGGTTCCTCTATGGGTCGGTGTTGGGTGTGTTACCTGGCTGTGGGGGTCTCCGTTCTATAACCCAGTGAATCAGCCAACGACTCTCTCTCTTAGAATCAAAGAGCCTTAGAGCCCTGCCTTCAGTGCCTTGGAATCATTAATCACATGATGGATTCTCCCATCATCATGGTGATGGCAGCCCAGGTTCCTTCATTCCTGTGTACAGCCAGCTCTGACTCGTAAATTAAGTGGCCATTGCCACGGCTACCCAGCACACTGTAAATCGATCTGAGATTTACATCGCACATCATGACATCACGATGAGGTGTGCATTCCACCCAAAGAAGAATAGCATCACTAAACCTTACAGCCTCTTCTGTGGATGTGAGTGATGTTAATGTTGAAAGAAAAAAATTCCCCTCAGTACAGCCCCACCCCTCTGTTATGACTCCTTGCTGTCCCCAGTCCACCTGGCCGTGCTGCTGCTCCAGTTTCAACTGAACCGCGGCCCTAGGACCATGCCCCAGGACTACTTGACATGATGACTCCTTGCTGTCCCCAGTCCACCTGGCCGTGCTGCTGCTCCAGTTTCAACTGTTCTGCCTTATTATTATTCGACCATGCTGGTCATTTATGAACATTTGAACATCTTGGCCATGTTCTGTTATAATCTCTACCCGGCACAGCCAGAAGAGGACTGGCCACCCCACATAGCCTGGTTCCTCTCTAGGTTTCTTCCTAGGTTTTGGCTTTTCTAGGGAGTTTTTCCTAGCCACCGTGCTTCTACACCTGCATTGCTTGCTGTTTGGGGTTTTAGGCTGGGTTTCTGTACAGCACTTTGAGATATCAGCTGATGTACGAAGGGCTATATAAATAAATTTGATTTGATTTGAAATTTGATTATAGACATGCACATGCTCGCAACTGTGCTGCAAACACTGATGATGAATGTGGGTGACAGGCTCAAGAGAGAAGATCATCAGAACCATTATGCACACACGAATGCGCACACATACATGCATGTACACACACATGGAGAGATACCTGTTCATTAATTACACATTCATTAATTCATTGTCCTGTTTCTATATAGTCAGGTCAGCTCCCCTCTATGCAGTGTGTGCATCCCAGATGGCACCCTATTCTCTATATAGTGCACTACTTTTGACCAGGGCCATAGGGCACTATATAGGAAAAAGTGTTCAATTTGGTACTCAGTGAGATTTTGCAGTGTACCCCTGATAATATTCAGTTATTTTTCCTTATCAACACATTACAGATGACTATCAACACATTGCAGAGGGCCATTGATCCCTCTTGCAGTCCAGACAGCAATGATTCCCATTTCCGAGGGGGTGGGGGGGGGGGCTCTTAAGAAAGTGTGGAAGAATGGGGAGAAGGGAGGGGGGTATTGATTATGCAGTCTAGAAGAATCTCACGCATGCCATGCACATTGGAATAGCCGGGGTCTGTGACTGGCAGGTTGGAGAGGAAAACCAGAGGGTGCATTCATTCATTTCTCTCTTCACCTTCCTTTTTCATTTGTCATCCCTTCCTTTTTACTTACTAATGTTAGTGTAACTGTAATTCATTTAGACATAATGCTGTGGGCTGATTCACAGTCTGTGGCTGATTCAATCTGCTCTCTGTTGGCCTCTGCTTGTTGACTGGGACACGCACCAGAACATCAACGACAGGTTCTTCTGAATACATTTTTCACAGAGCAATTCTCAGCAGGTTCTCTTGGGTCGAAATTATCTTTTAATTATTTTCAGTAATCAGTGATAATGAGGGGATAAACACTCAACTAATCACACATCTGAAAACTCATCTTCCTGGTTTCTCTTCTGCATCTGAAGCAAGCTGTTGTCATCCCCTGTCTCACTGTTGAAGAGGTGTGCTCTCCCGCTGTCTGAATTGTTTATTTGGGTTCCCATTAGCTTTTGCAGAAGCAGCAGCTACTGTTCCTGGGGTCCACAAAAAAAAACACAAAACATGACAAGTAACAAAACATTGATCCACTGATAGACATGGACATTCACACACATTTTAAATACAATGATATACAAACATTACAACTAAAAACAAATGTAAACAATACAATAAAACAATGGTGTGTGTTAGTGTCTGTGTCTCCCCTTACAGTCCCTGCCGTACATGAAATGTTGTTTCATATTTTTTTATGTTACTGTTTGCTGAGTAATTGGAAATGGAAGGATAGTTCTATGTGATCATGGCTTTGTATAAATCTGTGCGTTGCTGTGAATTTATTTTGGACTTGGGCACTGTAAAGAGACCCCTGGAAACCAGGAGAAATTGGCATGCATGTTGTGGATGTTAGTTCTGTATGTGCAGTTAAGGGCAAGCTGTGCTGCTCTGTTCTGAGCCAGCTGCAGCTTTGCTGAATCTTTTTTTGCTACACTTTTCTTTGCTGCACAGTAATTAAGATGGGACAAGACCTGAACAACTAATATGGTTGATTTTTGTGTCAAAAACACAGAACATACTTTTATAACAGACACACCCCTCCCCATATTTACAACAACTTTGCCAATATAACTGGACCATGATAATTGTACATCCATTGTCATACAGATGTTATAGGAGTTTAGCTTCCTCAAGGTTTGCAATGGTCATACCTGTCTTGTTTTGAACGCTTTGTACAAAATAATAAAATGCACTACAACAGGATATTTCTTAACGTAGCTCTTTATTAGCTAGATATAACTGTCATGTTCACTCGTCTCATACCATGATTAACTGACCATAGCCTCACCACCTGGGTGGTCTTAACCAATCATAAGCAGTAAAATGGACCAATTACAATTCAGTATGTTTACACATATTGATATCACACCACCCTTTATGCACAACTCCAGTAAGACCAGTGGCAAATCATTTGTGAAAATATAGAAGAGTAACGGCCCAAGGCAGCTGCCATGAGAGACACCACACTGTACATACAGTATCTGATGTTAGAGAACAAACCCTGGGTTCTATTGCATAAATAATTCTCCAACCATTTGATGGTAGGTGATGTAAAGCCAGAGCAAGTGAGTTTCTTCAATAACAATTTACGATCAGTAACATCAAAGGCTGCACTTAAATCTAACAATACAGCTCCAACTATCATCTTATTATCCTTGTATTTTAACCAATCATCTGTCATCTGAGTCAGTGCAGTACAAGTTGAGTGCCCCTCTCTTTATCCATTTTTAAAGTCAGTAGTTAACTTCCTTCCATGCCTGTGGGCACACACTCATTTAGGCTTAAAGATAAAGCAAATAAGGGTGACAATACAGTCTGCTACCATTCTCAATAGTTTCCCATCAATGTTGTCTATACCTGGTGGCTTATCATTATTAATGGATAACAATAGTTTTTCCACTTCTTCAACCCTAACTTGACCAATTTCAAAACAGCCATTTTTGTCTTTCATTATTAGATAATTTTTTTAAAAATATGATGGTTCACTGAAATAGTAATTGACATGATTGGCAATATCGAAAGGTTTCGTTATAAATGACCCATCAACTGACTCATATAATTTAAGCTACTCAAAAGTCTTTTTCCATTGTGTTTTATGTCATCTATTGTCACGTTCTGACCTTAGTTCTTTTGTTATGTCTTTGTTTTAGTATGGTCAGGGTGTGAGTTGGGTGGGTTGTCTATGTTCTTTTTTCTAAGATTTGGTATTTCTGTGTTTGTCCTGGTATGGTTCTCAATCAGAGGCAGCTGTCAATCGTTGTCCCTGATTGAGAACCATACTTATGCTTTCACCCTTGAGTTGTGAGTGATTATACACTGCTCAAAAAAATGACGGGCTGTAAAATAACACATCCTAGATCTGAATGAATAAAATATTCTTATTAAATACTTTTTTCTTTACATAGTTGAATGTGCTGACAACAAAATCACACAAAAATTATCAATGGAAATCAAATGTATCAACCTATGGAGGTCTGGATTACAGGCTGCACTACAGGCTGATCCAACTTTGATGTAATGTCCTTAAAACAAGTCAAAATGAGGCTCAGTAGTGTGTGTGGCCTCCACGTGCCTGTATGACCTCCCTACAACACCTGGGCATGCTCCTGATGAGGTGGCGGATGGTCTTCTGAGGGATCTCCTCCCAGACCTGGACTAAAGCATCCGCCAACTCCTGGACAGTCTGTGGTGCAACATGGCGTTGGTGGATAGAGTGAGACATGATGTCCCTGATGTGCTCAATTGGATTTAGGTCTGGGGAACGGGCGGGCCAGTCCATAGCATCAATGCCTTCCTCTTGCAGGAACTGCTGACACACTCCAGCCACATGAGGTCTATCATTGTCTTGCATTAGGAGGAACCCAGGGCCAACCGCACCAGCATATGGTCTCACAAGGGGTCTGAGGATCTCATCTCGGTACCTAATGGCAATCATGCTACCTCTGGCGAGCACATGGAGGGCTGTGCGGCCCTCCCAAAGAAATGCCACCCCACACCATGACTGATCCACCGCCAAACCGGTCATGCTGGAGGATGTTGCAGGCAGCAGAACGTTCTCCATGGCATCTCCAGACTCTGTCACGTCTGTCACATGTGCTCAGTGTGAACCTGCTTTCATCTGTGAAGAGCACAGGGCGCCAGTGGCGAATTTGCCAATCTTGGTGTTCTCTGGCAACTGCCAAACGTCCTGCACGGTGTTGGGCTGTAAGCACATTCCCCACCTGTGGACATCGGGCCCTCATACCACAGTCATTTTGCAGGCCTCTGGCAGTGCTCCTCCAGCTCCTCCTTGCACAACGGCAGAGGTAGCGGTTCTGCTGCTGGGTTGTTGCCCTCCTACGGCCTCCTCCACGTCTCCTGATGTACTGGCCTGTCTCCTGGTAACGCCTCCATGCTCTGGACACTACGCTGACAGACACAGCAAACCTTCTTGCCACAGCTCGCATTGATGTGCCATCCTGGATGAGCTGCACTACCTGAGCCACTTGTGTGGGTTGTAGACTCCGTCTCATGCTACCACTAGAGTGAAAGCACCGCCAGCATTCAAAAGTGACCAAAACATCAGCCAGGAAGCATAGGAACTGAGAAGTGGTCTGTGGTCACCACCTGCAGAACCACTCCTTTAGTGGAGGTGTCTTGCTAATTGCCTATAATTTACACCTGTTGTCTATTTCATTTGCACAACACAAATAATAATAACACAGGTCCTCACCTTCTTCCACTGACGACCGTTACATCTATCTTGGTTTGGTGATATTTCTTCTTCTTTTTGTTAAGTTTAGTCACAACATTTCTGTTTACGGTATGTCAACCAATCAGCTGAGCAGCCAGACTTGCCACCTCTTTTGCATAATTTCTTTGAACCATAAAATTGTTCAATTCATCATCAATCAAGGGAGCTCTAACAGTTCTCACAGTTAATTTCTTAACAGGTGCATGGTTGTCAACAATTGGTTTGAATCAATTTACATATACTTTGAGTAGTGCATCTGGATTCATTTTCTCATACACATCAAACCAACATACATGTTTTACATCTTCAACAAAAGAGTCCTGAGAACATTTTGTATGATATCTTACAAATGACTTTAGGCCCAACCTTTGGCACTTTGGCTTTCCTTGTTATTGCCACAATGTTATCGTAACTATAGTCAATGGGAACTGATATTGCTTTGTAGCAAAGCTCTGCAGCATTAGTGAACATATTATCAATACAAGTGGATGTCACAGATCCGACACTATTGGTATACACTCTAGTTGGTTGAGCTATAACCTGGGACATATTACAGGCATTAGTCAGAGTTAGAAGTTTCTCTTGACAGGACAGCTAGTTGCTAACCAGTCAATGTTTAGGTTACCCAGAAAATAGACCTCTCTGTTAACATCACACACACTATCAAACATTGCAGACATACAATATTATCCAAATACTGACTGCTAGCACTTGGTGGCCTATAGAAGCACCCCAAAATGTCTCTGGCCATATAAAGCAACACCTCTCCCACAGGTATTCCTGTATTTTCTGCAGATGTTATATCCCTGTATTGCTATTGCTGTATCATCAAAGGAATTATCTAAATGAGTTTCAGAGATGGCCAGTATATCAAATCAGATTTGAGGAAGTTATTGATTTCATGAACCCTATTTCTAAAGCTACATACATTAATCTGGGCTATTCTTGTCCCTTTCCTGGGTAACTTATCGGAGATAGACATAAAAAAATAAGTAAAATAAAAACATTGTTTAGCTACACTTGTGTGTGTGAGAGATGTTGGGCTGAAGCTACTGACCATCACTCTTTTCAGGCTTTTGGGAGGGAGGGTGGATAATGAGGTTATCATAGTGGATGTAAGCAATGTCCCACGCTCTCTGGCAGCTTTCATAGTTGGGATAAGTTCTTTCCGCCTCTGGCGCTCAGCTTCAGAGAAGTCCTTGTTGAGAAAGATGTTGGTTCCTCTCAAGTTCTTGGCTCTGTCCAGAATAGCCATTTTGTCCTTGAATCTTAGGAACTGGACCACTATTGGCCTGGGTCTGTCACCTGGGCTGGTTACAGGTTTTCCAGACATATGGGCGTGCTCCACCTCAATCTGCAGGTTTTCGGTGATCATTTTTCTCACTTCCTCCTCAGACTCCATCCAGGTTTCATGTGTCAACCTGTCTCAGAGCATTTCTTATTATGTACGTAAATCTGAGAAATTCCATTTAGTATGATATGTTAAGTTTCGTATAATATAATATTAGTATAATATCGTATAATATGTATTAATTTGTGGATGTCCATCACCCATTTCGTATGATATGTACAAACTATTTTATGTTACCAATTTGCAAAACTTAATAATATATGTTACAAATTTGCAAAACGTATGATATATTACGAATTCTATCTAGGTGGCTAACATTAGCTTGCTAGGCTAGATGTTAGGGTTAGGGTTCAGGGTTAAGGTTAAGTTTAGGAGTTAGATTAAAACACGCTAAGGTCGATGCCAGCACCCCCAAGGAAATCTATTAGCATATTACAAAAATCCCCATACAAATACATCAATTTAAACTAGAGATATCTGTTTTGTGTCTCAATCCACCACATCCACCTATGTAACACTTCTGCAGCTGCATTGAAAGGTGAAAAGTGCTAGAACGGTGATTGTCTGACCATAAGACATCCCAAAATCGGTCTTCTCATAAAATCATATGTAGCGTCCGAACGGTTTGGCCTGCTGTTAAGGGAATTTTTATCAATGATGACTAATTATGTATACATTTCAATCAGGACTGACTAATCCGAATACTATTATGTTACTGCACATGTACTAATCAGAATACTAAATGTTACTGTATATGTATGAGTTTCCTTTCTTGATACCAGTACTGAAAATAATGTGTGTGTGAACGTGGGCAAAAGTTAGAACAATGACTGCCTGTTCCTTGGTACAAATGAATCAGACTGGCTAGAGTGCTTATCTACACAAGAAAACCTTGACTCGTAAATTATATTAAATTGGTAGGGAGACGGATGTGGGAAGGCTGGAGAGACAGCCTTTGTACTGGAACGGATATGGCACGGATTGGGGCTGGAACTAAGGACTTCATTTTCAGTTTATAACCTGTGGTAACCTGTATTGTGGCAGTACTCTCTTGATTAAAGGCTGATACTTGACTTTTAAGACCGGGCTCTGTCCATTCCTATAAAATAAGGGTCTTACAAATTCTTATGAATTGACTGAGTGTTTCATTTTAATTGGGAATTAAAACAGAGGAATTAAATTCCTTCAACACCTACAAACTATGACCCCTCTATGGAAAGATGACACTCTCACAAACACAACACATTAGCACTACAGACAGAATGAGTCAGAACACAACACATTATCACTACAGACAGTGAGACAGAACACAAAGCATCATCACTACAGACAGAGCGAGTCAGAACACAAAGCATCATCACTACAGACAGGGTGAGTCAGAACCCAACACATCATCACTACAGACAGGGTGAGTCAGAACACAAAGCATCATCACTACAGACAAGGTGAGTCAGAACACAAAGCATCATCACTACAGACAGGGTGAGTCAGAACACAAAGCATCATCACTACAGACAGGGTGAGTCAGAACACAAAGCATCATCACTACAGACAGGGTGAGTCAGAACACAAAGCATCATCACTACAGACAAGGTGAGTCAGAACACAAAGCATCATCACTACAGACAGGGTGAGTCAGAACACAAAGCATCATCACTAAAGACAGGGTGAGTCAGAACCCAACACATCATCACTACAGACAGGGTGAGTCAGAAAACAAAGCATCATCACTACAGACAGGGTGAGTCAGAACCCAACACATCATCACTACAGACAGGGTGAGTCAGAACCCAACACATCATCACTACAGACAGTGTGAGTCAGAACACAAAGCATCATCACTACAGACAAGGTGAGTCAGAACACAAAGCATCATCACTACAGACAGGGTGAGTCAGAACACAAAGCATCATCACTACAGACAGGGTGAGTCAGAACACAAAGCATCATAACTACAGACAGGGTGAGTCAGAACACAAAGCATCATCACTACAGACAGGGTGAGTCAGAACACAAAGCATCATCACTAAAGACAGGGTAAGTCAGAACACAAAGCATCATCACTAAAGACAGGGTGAGTCAGAACACAAAGCATCATCACTACAGACAGGGTGAGTCAGAACCCAACACATCATCACTACAGACAGGGTGAGTCAGAACACAAAGCATCATCACTACAGACAGGGTGAGTCAGAACCCAACACATCATCACTACAGACAGGGTGAGTCAGAACACAAAGCATCATCACTACAGACAGGGTGAGTCAGAACCCAACACATCATCACTACAGACAGGGTGAGTCAGAACACAACACATCATCCACTGGGGTTAGCAGCACAGAGCAGAGGGGCTGGTGAGTAACGGATGTGGGCCTGACTGTGTCCCTTGGGTTTCAGGAACGGGCTATGATGACTCAAACATCACAAAGGCATGTCATCAACTTACAATATGTGGGTCAAACTTCTAGGGCTAGAAGATTTAACACTGATTGAGCCATTTGGCCGAGCCATTTGGCCATTCCATTATTCTGCCCAATCAGGGTTCAAACCAAGGTCTCCTGCACAGGACAAGACTGTTTGCTCATTTGTTTGGTAAGAGATGGAGGTATCATCTTTCAAAGGTGCCCGGTGTCCTATATAGGGTTGTACCAAGGCATGTACGCTCCACCACTGCTATGGTCATTGTCAATGTGGTTCCCTGGACCACAACTCGACCAACAGTCACCACCACCATCAAGATAACACCTGAAACCCCACCTCTTCAAGGAATACCTAGGATAAGATAAGTAATCCTTCTCACCACCCCCCCCCCCTTAATGATTTAGATGCACTATTGTAAAGTGGCTGTTCCACTGGATGTCAGAAGGTGAATTCACCAATTTGTAAGTCGCTCTGGATAAGAGCGTCTGCTAAATGACTTAAATGTAAATGTAAATGTAAATAACTCACCATGTTGACAATTTTTTTATCCAGCAAGTATAAGTGAGTAGTGCAGGGTTCCCCGAACTTGGTTCTTGGGACCACAAAGGCGTGCACCTTTTGGTTTGTTCCCTAACACTACACAACTGGTTCAAATGATCCAAGTTTGATGATTAGTTTATTATTTTAATCAGCTGTGTAGTGCTAGGTCAAAAACCAAAATGTGCACACCTTGGGTTCTGAGGACCAAGTTCGGGGAACCCTGCACTACTCACTTATACTTGCTGGATAAAAATATTGTCAACATGGTGAGTTATCTTGATGGTGGTGGTGATTGTTGGTCGAGTTGTGGTCCAGGGAACCACATTGACAATGACCATAGCAGTGGTGGAGCGGACATGTCTTGGTACAGCCTTACAGTGCCTTGCGAAAGTATTCGGCCCCCTTGAACTTTGCGACCTTTTGCCACATTTCAGGCTTCAAACATAAAGATATAAAACTGTATTTTTTTGTGAAGAATCAACAACAAGTGGGACACAATCATGAAGTGGAACGACATTTATTGGATATTTCAAACTGTTTTAACAAATCAAAAACTGAATAATTGGGCGTGCAAAATTATTCAGCCCCTTTACTTTCAGTGCAGCAAACTCTCTCCAGAAGTTCAGTGAGGATCTCTGAATGATCCAATGTTGACCTAAATGACTAATGATGATAAATACAATCCACCTGTGTGTAATCAAGTCTCCGTATAAATGCACCTGCACTGTGATAGTCTCAGAGGTCTGTTAAAAGCGCAGAGAGCATCATGAAGAACAAGGAACACACCAGGCAGGTCTGAGATACTGTTGTGAAGAAGTTTAAAGCCGGATTTGGATACAAAAAGATTTCCCAAGCTTTAAACATCCCAAGGAGCACTGTGCAAGCGATAATATTGAAATGGAAGGAGTATCAGACCACTGCAAATCTACCAAGACCTGGCCGTCCCTCTAAACTTTCAGCTCATACAAGGAGAAGACTGATCAGAGATGCAGCCAAGAGGCCCATGATCACTCTGAATGAACTGCAGAGATCTACAGCTGAGGTGGGAGACTCTGTCCATAGGACAACAATCAGTCGTATATTGCACAAATCTGGCCTTTATGGAAGAGTGGCAAGAAGAAAGCCATTTCTTAAAGATATCCATAAAAAGTGTCATTTAAAGTTTGCCACACGCCACCTGGGAGACACACCAAACATGTGGAAGAAGGTGCTCTGGTCAGATAAAACCAAAATTGAACTTTTTGGCAACAATGCAAAACGTTATGTTTGGCGTAAAAGCAACACAGCTCATCACAATGAACACACCATCCCCACTGTCAAACATGGTGGTGGCAGCATCATGGTTTGGGCCTGCTGTTCTTCAGCAGGGACAGGGAAGATGGTTAAAATTGATGGGAAGATGGATGGAGCCAAATACAGGACCATTCTGGAAGAAAACCTGATGGAGTCTGCAAAAGACCTGAGACTGGGACGGAGATTTGTCTTCCAACAAGACAATGATCCAAAACATAAAGCAAAATCTACAATGGAATGGTTCAAAAATAAACATATCCAGGTGTTAGAATGGCCAAGTCAAAGTCCAGACCTGAATCCAATCGAGAATCTGTGGAAAGAACTGAAAACTGCTGTTCACAAATGCTCTCCATCCAACCTCACTGAGCTCGAGCTGTTTTGCAAGGATGAATGGGAAAAAATTTCAGTCTCTCGATGTGCAAAACTGATAGAGACATACCCCAAGCGACTTACAGCTGTATTCGCAGCAAAAGGTGACGCTACAAAGTATTAACTTAACGGGGCTGAATAATTTTGCACGCCCAATTTTTCAGTTTTTGATTTGTTAAAAAAGTTTGAAATATCCAATAAATGTTGTTCCACTTCATGATTGTGTCCCACTTGTTTTTGATTCTTCACAAAAAAATACAGTTTTATATCTTTATGTTTGAAGCCTGAAATGTGGCAAAAGGTCGCAAAGTTCAAGGGGGCCGAATACTTTTGCAAGGCACTGTATATAGGACACCGGGGATCAACATCCTGGGGCTACAGCATTGTAGGGAGTATTGGAGTGTGTCTGTTTACATTCAACAATATGGATGACTAGTTTTAACATCCTTATTAACTTGGCTCTTCAGATTACAACCCAATAGATATTTTTAAATATTGAAAGTATATAAAAAACTATATATAAGATGTTTTAATATACACTGCTCAAAAAAATAAAGGGAACACTAAAATAACACATCCTAGATCCGAATGAATGAAATATTCTTATTAAATACTTTTTTCTTTACATGGTTGAATGTGCTGACAACAAAATCACACAACAAATATCAATGGAAATCAAATTTATCAACCCATGGAGGTCTGGATTTGAAGTCACACTCAAAATTAAAGTGGAAAACTACACTACAGGCTGATCCAACTTTGATGTAATGTCCTTAAAACAAGTTAAAATG
The DNA here is from genome assembly GCF_036934945.1 of Oncorhynchus masou masou. NCBI lineage: Eukaryota > Metazoa > Chordata > Actinopteri > Salmoniformes > Salmonidae > Oncorhynchus > Oncorhynchus masou. The sequence goes on along the minus strand of NC_088217.1, from coordinate 20,323,097 downwards.
AGGCTCAGTAGTGTGTGTGGCCTCCACGTGCCTGTATGACCTCCTTACAACACCTGGGCATGCTAACTCCTGGACAGTCTGTGGTGCAACGTGGTGTTGGTGGATGCAGCGAGACATGATGTCCCTGATGTGCTCAATTGGATTCAGGTCTGGGGAACGGGCGGGCCAGTCCATAGCATCAATGCCTTCCTCTTGCAGGAACTGCTGACACACTCCAGCCACATGAGGTCTAGCATTGTCTTGCATTAGGAGGAACCCAGGGCCAACCGCACCAGCATATGGTCTCACGAGGGGTCTGAGGATCTCATCTCGGAACATAATGGCAGTCAAGCTACCTCTGGCGAGCACATGGAGGGCTGTGCGGCCCCCCAAAGAAATGCCACACCATGACTGACCCACCGCGAAACCGGTCATGCTGGAGGATGTTGCAGGCAGCAGAACGTTCTCCACGGCGTCTCCAGACTCTGTCACGTCTGTCACATGTGCTCAGTGTGAACCTGGTTTCATCTGTGAAGAGCACAGGGCGCCAGTGGCGAATTTGCCAATCTTGGTGTTCTCTGGCAAATGCCAAACGTCCTGCACGGTGTTGGGCTGTAAGCACAACCCCCACCTGTGGACATCGGGCCCTCATACCACCCTCATGGAGTCTGTTTCTGACCGTTTGAGCAGACACATGCATATTTGTGGCCTGCTGGAAGTCATTTTGCAGGCCTCTGGCAGTGCTCCTCCTGCTCCTCCTTGCACAAAGGCAGAGGTAGCGGTCCTGCTGCTGGGTTGTTGCCCTCCTACGGCCTCCTCCACGTCTCCTACATTTACATCTCCTGATGTACTGGCCTGTCTCCTGGTAGCACCTTCATGCTCTGGACACTACGCTAACAGACACAGCAAACCTTCTTGCCACAGCTCGCATTGATGTGCCATCCTGGATGAGCTGCACTACCTGAGCCACTTGTGTGGGTTGTGGACTCCGTCTCATGCTACCACTAGAGTGAAAGCACCGCCATCATTCAAAAGTGACCAAAACATCAGCCAGGAAGCATAGGAACTGAGAAGTGGTCTGTGGTCACCACCTGCAGAACCACTCCTTTATTGGGGGTGTCTTGCTAATTACCTATAATTTCCACCTGCTGTCTATTACATTTGCACAACAGCATGTGAAATTTATTGTCAATCAGTGTTGCTTCCTAAGTGGACAGTTTGATTTCACAGAAGTGTGATTGACTTGGAGTTACATTGTGTTGTTTAAATGTTCCCTTTATTTTTTTGAGCAGTGTATTTTAGATGCAAAAAAATACTTTACATAATGAGCTCACCTACATCGAGGTCAACATAGAACTGGGTTGTTTCTGGCTCCACTTGTAATCCTGTAACCGACCAGACGGGGCCAGTCTTGGTCTGTGGCTTGTGATTGTGGTTACCATAGTTACCAGCGCAGCGTTTTCGTTCACACCCACAGCTACACAGGATCTGTAGACTGGTTCATGTTCATTCACCTGAGTGACTTGAGAGTAGCTGGGGAAAAATGGTGTTGTGGAAAATGGTAAAGGAGGGGAGTGGACACACAAAGTAGTATGAAAGAGAAGAGAAGAAAATAGTAGAGAAGAGAGAACAGTTGAGACACAGGGGACAGTAGGACTGTACTGAAGACACTATAAGAGGCTGCTGCCACTCGGACCGATGTCATTGACGTCCAGAACAGAGACTGTGATGGTTGCCTTGGAACTGACCATATGGACGACAGGGTTGCAGGTCACCGCCAATAGACAGGTCTGACTCAAAGAGGGGCAGGACTCCATGACCACATTATAGGTGGTTTTGATGATGTCCCTGTCCCTGGATTCACAGAATCTAGTTCAATCCAGTACAGGCTTAACTGAATGACAACAGAGACAAAATGTAACATGGAATTTGATTGAATAGTTTGGGGTATGTATGGCCTTATTTCCGAGGAATGCTCATCAGAGCCAGGTGTGGATGACAGGTTGCTGGGCAGCTGGTGTCACTACTTCCGCCAAAGTCGGTTCCTCTCCTTGTTCGGGCTGCGTTCGACGGTCGACGTCACCAATATTCTAGCAATCGCCGATCCGCCTTTCATTTTCCATTTGTTTTGTCCTGTTTTCACGCACACCTGGTTTACATTCCCTCATTACTTGATGTGCATATAACCCTCTGTTCCCCCTAAGTCTGTGTGTGGAATTGTTTGTTGTAAAGTGTTTGTGCACTTCAGACTGGTTTGCGACGGGTTATTTCAACCCGTTTTTGTTGTTCTGGGTGCAGTTTGTATTGCCTCATTAAACTGCTCCGGGAGTTACCCATTTCTGCTCTCCTGCGCCTGACTTTCCTGCAGACAGTTACGCACCTCTTACAGCTGGCATCGAAAAAAATGATTTGATGAAACATTGAATTTGGTTTTTACTGCTATAGTCGATAGAAACGCTTTGAATAACACATTCATAAACAGACAGTCAGAAAATGTACAATAAGGAAAAAGGTGTCTGTCTGTCCTATATCTGAGAGATATTAGAAAAATATTTGTTTTTTGTTTGGCCACTTTATTTTTTAGCACATTTTACATTTTACAGCCTAGTACTGGTTACCGTTAGACAAATTCGAGCAGATCATTATTCATGTTCCTGAGAGTTTACCCTGTCGATATTGGTGACATATTAGTTTGTAGTTCCAACGGTTCAGTCTGGACAGTCTGTTTTGTGGAAGACCTCTATGAAATGAGGACGTCCGCGAAAGAGAGTTCAGACAAAGCTTGTGGATGTCATAAAGCTAAACAATCGACACTGTCGTGTTCGCGAGAGTCTCCCCTTTCAATATTGGTGACATATTAGTTTGTAGCTCACACTTTTCAGGTTTTAAAGACAATTTCATGACAATTTTCCTGTCCTGATGCTCTCATGTGTCGAAAAAGGACGCTTTCACAAATCTCATGTTATTGGAATAGGCACAAACTTTATATCGGCGGAGAAATAGGATTGAGCTGCATCCATTACAAGATAAAGTTATGTCAAACTCTAGCCTTAACACACGGGGGGCTATTCAATATTCAAAATATCCACTCTAGGGGGTGTGATATGCTTACTGTGACGAGCCATTCAGACCAGCCTTCCTGATTGAACTTTTGCAAACTACATGACCCTGACTATCAACACTCAATGGAAAGTATAGTTCAAATTACAACTGGATTTGATGTTGTTGACCCTGCATGATGTGTTCTTAACGTTGATATTCGGTACTGTTATAGAGTGGCCACTTTGCACAGGATTAAATGATGAATAAAAAGGAGGGATAGGACATGCTTACCTTACTTCACTCAGTAACATCACGCGTGGACAGAAGTGAGGTTGTTACTCTGGTTGATGGTAAAGCCTAAGGTGTAGTTGGAAGGACTATGTAGTCGTATGTCAGCACAGACATTTGACAAAACATGAACACTTGTGACCAAAGCGAATGGCCCACTATTCTCCTGGATAGAAACGAACTGGCATCGGTTCCTAGAAGGAAAAAAGATGGGGGAATCGGGAGGCAGCAATGGAATGAGAGATTATTTGGGGCGGCAGGTAGCCTAGTGGTTAGGGTGTTGGACTAGTGACCGAAAGGTTGCAAGATCGAATCCTCGAGCTGACAAGGTAAAAATCTGTTGTTCTGGCCCTGAACAAGGCAGTTAACCCACTGTTCCCCAGTAGGCCATCATTGACTTGCCTCGTTAAATAAAGGTAAAATAAAATTATGAGAGATTGCCATGACTAATGCAGGCACTTTGTCTCTTGATCTCCATTTCTCTGATATCAGCAGTATGTTGCATTCACAATTATCACTAGATTAGTGAAAGACAAAAGAACACTTGCTCTCTCCCTAGATATGGTTCCTGCACAAACCCAGGGCCCTGTGGCATTAACAGTCAGAAAACAGGTTTGTTTGAGCAATGACAGAGACAATTGATCCAACCCAACCTCAGGTTTTGTATTGGATTTACTGTACTGTAAAATAATCAGTAACCAGGAAAATGTAGCTCAGTTGCAGTTGAGAAACCACAGTTGGAAACGGACTTTCTTTCATTTCAAAATGACAATGTTTATCAACACTGGCTTTTGAACTGTAGAATGAAAGAAAACACATCGAACACACCTCCATCCTCCTCCATCCTCCTCCTCCATCCTCCTCCATCCTCCTCCATCCACCTCCATCCCCCTCCATCCCCTTCCATCCTCCTCCATCCACCTCCATCCTCCTCCATCCTCCTCCATCCACCTCCATCCTCCTCCATCCTCCTCCATCCACCTCCATCCTCCTCCATCCTCCTCCATCCACCTCCATCCTCAGCAGACAAACAGAGATCTTTCCACTGGCTGTCTTGACTGTTCTGTCTAGACAGTGACAAGCCAACACAGCCTCTATGAGTAAAGCCCTGTCTTATCAGAACAGTCTCTTAAAAATATCTGGGATCTGGGATTTTTTCTCTTAACCCACTGAGTCTCTCTCCTAATCCTTCTGTCTCTGTTCACCTAAAGCACAGGCAGATGAAAACTACCAAGTGAAGGCTGTTGTAAAGTCAATTGAACTTACAAATCAAATCAAATCAAATGTTATTTGTCACATACACATGGTTAGCAGATGTTAATGCGAGTGTAGCGAAATGCTTGTGCTTCCAGTTCCGACAATGCAGTAATAACCAAAAAGTAATCTAACTAACAATTCCAAAATTAATTTCTTATACACAGAGTAAGGGGATAAAGAATATGTACATAAAGATATAAATGAGTGATGGTGCAGAGCAGCATAGGCAAGATACAGTAGATGGTATCGAGTACAGTATATACATATGAGATGAGTATGTAAACAAAGTGGCATAGTTAAAGTGGCTAGTGATACATGTATTACATAAGGATGCAGTAGATGATAGAGTACAGTATATACGTATACATATGAGATGAATAATGTAGGGTATGTAAACATTATATTAGGTAGCATTGTTTAAAGTGGCTAGTGATATATTTTACATCCTTTCCCATCAATTCCCATTATTGATGTGGCTGGAATTGAGTCAGTGTGTTGGCAGCAGCCACTCAATGTTAGTGGTTGCTGTTTAACAGTCTGATGGCCTTGAGATAGAAGCTGTTTTTCAGTCTCTCGGTCCCAGCTTTGATGCACCTGTACTGACCTCGCCTTCTGGATGATAGCGGGGTGAACAGGCAGTGGCTCGGGTGGGTGTTGTCCTTGATGATCTTTGTGGCCTTCCTGTAACATCGGGTGGTGTAGGTGTCCTGGAGGGCAGGAAGTTTGCCCCCGGTGATACGTTGTGCAGACCTCACTACCCTCTGGAGAGCCTTACGGTTGTGGGCGGAGCAGTTGCCGTACCAGGCGGTGATACAGCCCGCCAGGATGCTCTCGATTGTGCATCTGTAGAAGTTTGTGAGTGCTTTTGGTGACAAGCCGAATTTCTTCAGCCTCCTTAGGTTGAAGAGGCGCTGCTGCGCCTTCTTCATGATGCTGTCTGTGTGAGTGGACCAACTCAGTTTGTCTGTGATGTGTATGCCGAGGAACTTAAAACTTACTACCCTCTCCACTACTGTTCCATCGATGTGGATAGGGGGGTGTTCCCTCTGCTGTTTCCTGAAGTCCACAATCATCTCCTTAGTTTTGTTGACGTTGAGTGTGAGGTTATTGTCCTGACACCACACTCCGAGGGCCCTCACCTCCTCCCTATAGGCCGTCTCGTCGTTGTTGGTAATCAAGCCTACCACTGTTGTGTCGTCTGCAAACTTGATGATTGAGTTGGAGGTGTGCGTGGCCGCGCAGTTGTGGGTTAACAGGGAGTACAGGAGAGGGCTCAGAACGCACCCTTGTGGGGCCCCAGTGTTGAGGATCAGCGGGGTGGAGATGTTGTTGCCTACCCTCACCACCTGGGGGCGGCCCGTCAGGAAGTCCAGTACCCAATTGCACAGGGCGGGGTCGAGACCCAGGGTCTCGAGCTTGATGACGAGCTTGGGGGGTACTATGGTGTTGAATGCCGAGCTGTAGTCGATGAACAGCATTCTCACATAGGTATTCCTCTTGTCCAGATGGGTTAGGGCAGTGTGCAGTGTGGTTGAGATTGCGTCGTCTGTGGACCTATTTGGGCGGTAAGCAAATTGGAGTGGGTCTAGGGTGTCAGGTAGGGTGGAGGTGATATGGTCCTTGACTAGTCTCTCAAAGCACTTCATGATGACGGAAGTGAGTGCTACGGGGCGGTAGTCGTTTAGCTCAGTTACCTTAGCTTTCTTGGGAACAGGAACAATGGTGGCCCTCTTGAAGCATGTGGGAACAGCAGACTGGTATAGGAATTGATTGAATATGTCCGTAAACACACCAGCCAGCTGGTCTGCGCATGCTCTGAGGGCGCGGCTGGGGATGCCGTCTGGGCCTGCAGCCTTGCGAGGGTTAACACGTTTAAATGTTTTACTCACCTCGGCTGCAGTGAAGGAGAGACCGCATGTTTCAGTTGCAAGCAGTGTCAGTGGCACTGTATTGTCCTCAAAGCGGGCAAAAATGTTATTTAGTCTGCCTGGGAGCAAGACATCCTGGTCCGTGACTGAGCTGGATTTATTCTTATAGTCCGTGATTGACTGTAGACCCTGCCACATACCTCTTGTGTCTGAGCCGTTGAATTGAGATTCTACTTTGTCTCTATACTGACGCTTAGCTTGTTTGATAGCCTTACGGAGGGAATAGCTGCACTGTTTGTATTCAGTCATATTACCAGTCACCTTGCCCTGATTAAAAGCAGTGGTTCTCGCTTTCAGTTTCACACGAATGCTGCCATCAATCCACGGTTTCTGGTTAGGGAATGTTTTAATCATTGCTATGGGGACGACATCTTCAACGCACGTTCTAATGAACTCGCACACCGAATCAGCGTATTCGTCAAGGTTGTTGCCTAACGCAATACGAAACATGTCCCAGTCCACGTGATGGAAGCAGTCTTGGAGTGTGGAATCAGCTTGGTCAGACCAGCGTTGGACAGACCTCAGCGTGGGAGCTTCTTGTTTTAGTTTCTGTCTGTAGGCAGGTATCAGCAAAATGGAGTCGTGGTCAGCTTTTCCGAAAGGGGGGCGGGGCAGGGCCTTATATGCGTTGCGGAAGTTAGAATAACAGTGATCCAAGGTTTTGCCAGCCCTGGTGGCGCAATCGATATGCTGATACATTTTAGGGAGTCTTGTTTTCAGATTAGCCTTGTTAAAATCCCCAGCTACAATAAATGCAGCCTCTGGATGTATAGATTCCAGTTTGCAAAGAGTCGAATAAAGTTCGTTCAGAGCCATCGATGTGTCTGCTTGGAGGGAATATATACGCATTTGATTGTGAGGAATTCTAAATCAGGTGAACAGAAGGATTTGAGTTCCTGTATGTTTCTGTGATCACACCACGTCTCGTTAGCCATAAGGCATACGCCCCCGCCCCTCTTCTTTCCAGAAAGGTGTTTGTTTCTGTCGCCGCGATGCGTGGAGAAACCCGCTGGCTGCACCGCCACCGAGAGCGTCTCTCCAGTGAGCCATGTTTCCGTGAAGCAAAGAACGTTACAGTCTCTGATGTCCCTCTGGAATGCTACCCTTGCTCGGATTTCATCAACCTTGTTGTCAAGAGAATGGACATTGGCAACAAGAATGCTAGGAAGTGGGGCACGACGTGCCCGTCTACGTAGTCTGACCAGAAGACCGCCTCGTTTCCCTCTTTTACGAAGTCGTTTTTTTGGGTGGCCGGTTGGGATCCATTCCGTTGTCCTGGTTGAAAGGCAGAACACAGGATCCGCTTCGCGAAAGTCATATTCTTGGTCGTACTGATGGTGAGTTGACGCTGATCTTATATTCAGTATTCAGTAGTTCTTCTCGACTGTATGTAATGAAACCTAAGATGACCTGGGGTACTAATGTAAGAAATAACACATAAAAAAAAAAAAAAAAAAAACTGCATAGTTTCCTAGGAACGCAAAGCGAGGCGGCCATCTCTGTCGGCGCCGGAAGTACTGTTGCAGCCAAGTAGAGTTGCAAAGCTACCTTTAATTTAGCTAATTTACCGGAATTGTTGGTCATTTAGATTTGAATAACATAACAAAAATGTGTATTCATATATATATAGTATTCCTTTTTATATCTGTGTCCATATTGTCCATTTGTTTCTTGTGGTTTCTTGTGGACCATATGGTTCAAGAGAAAATAGCCAAAATAATGGGGGAAAAGCATCTAATCAACATGGCATTATTTTCATTGAACTCTGCAACTCTTCCACAAATTTTACAACATAGACATTGACACAGTAAAATAAACAAGTGTGTCAAAAAATATATAAAGTATATTTCATGCTGAAACCCTCATATTAAACACTAATGGTATTAATTAACTTAATGGGATATATTTTGGATAAAGTTACAATTTTGTCATTGCAATGTTATTTTTTATATAATCTTATTTGATTATCTAATATATTCTACATGTGGTAAGGCTACACAAAGGGACAGATATAATTACCGCCCCTATGGTTGCAAAGAGTACACTAATAATCGGGAAGCAAGTACAGGGAGTGAATTTAATGAATAAACAAACATGGAACAAAACAAGAAACACAAGTAGTGTACAAACATATAAAGAGAACCAGAGTCAATAATGCTAAGGGGATTGACAGATATAGGGGAGTTAATCAGGAAGATGGTGGAGTCCAGGTGATTGTCATGAGGCGCAGGTGCGCATAATGATGGTGGCAGGTGTGCGTAATGATGACACAACTGGAGTAAAACGATGGTGGCAGGTGTATGTAACTGGCGGGAAAAACGTGTCAGTACTCCCTCCATGACGCCCGAACTTCGCCAACCAGAGGAACGGTCCCGAGGACCAGGAGTGGGCCAGTCGCTTCTGCTGACGCGCGGGAACCTATAGAGCCGGCTGAGGCACAGGGAGCCTGGCGAGCCGGTCAGAGGCGCGGGGAGCCTGGCCAGCCGGGCCAGATGGTTGTGGCCTGGAAGCCTGAAGATCCTGCCGAGGCAGGCATCTCCGGTTGCTTCGGCAGCAGCAGATGGAACTGACGTTGTTGGCAACCATTTCAGTCAGGTAGGCAGTCAGGGAGTCATTCAGGCAGTCAGTCAGACAGGCAGTCATTCAGGCAGTCAGTCCGTCAGTCTGGCAGGCAGTCACACCTGCTCCCTCTCTGGCACACAATGGCGCCAGGCTGCCCATCATTACGCACACCTGTCATCATAATTACGTGCATTGGCGCTCATTGGACTCACCAGGACTCCTTCACTTTGTTGATTGCCCCTTCTATATCTGTCTGTTCCTCAGCTTGTTCCCCGTGTCAGCATTATTGTCATTGTGTTTTCCACTGTCCAGACGCTGCCCTTGTTTGTTTCTTGTCCATTGTTTATTAAATGTTCACTCCCTGTACTTGCTTCTCGTCTCCCGGCGCCTGTCCTCACACAGTCAGTCAGGCAGGCAGAGAGCAAGGAAATACAGTACAGTGGATGACAAATAAATAACTACGAGAGATTCTTGATTTTCTCTTTATTATTTTTCCTGATTGGAAAGAAATTGCAGGGTCAATATTTTCATTAATCACATGACATGACATGATGCACCAAAATGTTACTCTATCTGTTTACAGGAATACACTGAATAGAACACAAGGTTTCACAATGGATACACAACTGACGTTTCGCCCATTGCACTTACAACAGTGAATGACTTGAGTTAAGACTTTTTCTGGATTTTTTTGTTGCATTTTCAATTAGCTTTTTCCTCTTATTTCAATCTCTTTTTAAAAAATGGATCATTTCTCATCAACTTTGAAACTTCCCGATAGAATGACAATAGAATGCCTGGATAAACTTTTACCATGGAGGTATTTCTCCTTGTTTTACAAACACAATATGTATAGAAACTCTACACAGACTGAATATGTATCTGAATACAAGTTTATTCCAATGTTGCCAACAGTCAATACGAGCCAGCCAGATACACTATGCTTATTTCATCATTATATTCATAATCATGATATTTAATTATAATAAATATGATTTTATACACAAAAGCACAAAAGTTGGCAGCAAGTACGGTGTGGGAATGCACAAGATGACCGTACTATGAACTCTGTATAGAAGAATCCATCTGTATTTACAGTGAGAATGTGTGTTTGTGTGTCTGTCTGTCTGTCCATTTGGACAGCTACAGTCAGTGAAGGCTGTCTGGTCTCATGCTTCTCTTATCGACCACAACGTCTCCATAAAGATGGTGAGCTCGCAGCTATCTATACCAAGGTCCCTTATTGGATTCACCCTGCACTCTCATTTATATTATTACCGTGAGATAACACATTTGTTTTACCTCTCCTTGAAATCAATAACACATATGCTATTTGTGTTATATTTCTGTCTTTACATACCAGTCAAGCTTGTGCTTTAATTATAACATGCCCTGATTGGATGAATGATTGACTTGGGCTCAGCAGAATGTTGTGTTTCTCTGACCTGATTGACAGTACTGTGGTACCCTCTAGATTCCCTCTAGACTAGCCTTGGATATGGAAGGTTCAGTGGTCCACTGATTGAGTTCTAGACTGTTCATTTAAGGGTGAATCCTAACTTCAACTTAAAATGCAATGCATGACTAAGTGGAGGTTAGGATTTCTCCCATTTGTTCCTCCAACTACTAATGATACCTTGATGTTGTTCTTTGTATGCAACTTTTAGTGGCTTCAAAGCACATCAAGTTGTTTCCCTCATAATCTATTACTACATGATGCCATTCCTAATACAGAGAGACATAAGGAACCATTCTATTTGTTGTACAGTCTGAACAACCAATCAGATACCTGAAATGAATCCTCCACCCTTCAGGTTATACACTGACAGCCGATGCGCACACTGAATGACATTTTATAATGAGAATTCCTGACCAACCGCCTCACAGGTTTGTAAAGCAGCACGGACTGGACAGCTGAACACACCATGGCACAGTGGGGCCCTGGTCAAGCCACACACACACCAGGACTGAATGAGAGCATACAAACAGCCGGACAAAGCCAAGCAAATCATGCTTCAAGCATTAAGATGGACATTCATGACTGACAGTCTACACAGTCGACCCTTTGGCAACAAGTCCCCCCATATGGGGAGTAATGGGGTACTATAAAACATGCCACGAAAATAAAAGTCTACATTCAATAGTTAAATATTCAGATCCATAAATACAATTAGCAAAGTACAAATATGTTCATAACGGTTTTTGATGTCTTTCAGTTCACAATGTTGTTGGATTCTGGTGAGTAACATTGGTCATTATGGTATTAAACTTTGTTTTTTGTCTGTTCCAGTTTCAAAATTAATCATTGCATAGAACATTTGAAATGATGATTGCTTCCAGCCACTCCTGCATGTGTGTGTGTTTGCTTGATTGCATGTATGTCTCTGTGTGAGTAAGTGTAAACATAGAGATTTAGGTGTGTATGTGTAGTTGTGCAACTCTCTCTGACATATTGCTGATGTTTATCAACATGTTTCAGATATTCCCATCCATGAATTTAAACAACATTAACACCAATGTGCTGTATATCATTTTTTCCATGCTATTGCTTTAAATCAACCAGAAAATTATTAAAAAATGTAAGATAATAAATAAGAAAACAATAGACCATAAAATATAAATAGATTTACCAAACAAAAACAAAAACAGAAGTCACATGAATATAAGTCAATAAAAACACTAATTAATAATTTACATTATCAGTGTTCTCGATAGATTTATGTACATACAAAAGTATACAGTTGTGCAAAACAAAATTAAGAAAGGTATGACATGGACTTTTCAAAACATATGAGGTATACAAGTAAAAAATATGTACCGAATAAGGCTCTTCTTTTCAGAATAATATCAGGCAAAAATGATAAGAAATTAAACAAGATGAAAATACTTTTTATATATATAAAAAAAAAAAATCCCAAAGTGCTCTGGGATTGACAAGTGATGGCTTTGCGATGGCTAAAAGACAGCCATGGTCACGCTTGCTTGCGTTCCATCTGGTCCTCTCTCCTGTGTGGATCTCACATTCTATTGGTGGGCACACTGGTAGCTTCTCCTCTCTTTATCCTACTCGTCTAGTAATGCCTGGTGAACCCTCTTCTGGACGTAGTGGTGAAAAAGTGTTAAGAAGATATGGGTTTCTTTTTTTGATTATTATTGTGCATGCATTCCAGTGTCCACATGTACATGTTGCATTCTGTAGACATCATATCATCACAACATGTGGAGGAGAAATAAAAACACATTCAAAGAAAGGGTCATCGTTCCCTGGAATGTAGAGATCATAGAAACCAAGCATTCAACTGGTTCATAACCAGGGCATTGTTTTTTTGTCTGTCGCCATTTGTTTGTCTTGCCTTGCCTTCTCCAGTGTAGTAGTCAGTGTCATAATTGGCAGAGGTCTCTTTGGTACTAGTAAAACCTATGAGCTGTGTATCTATCTCCCTCCTCCACTGTGTTATAATGGTGATGGTGTTATAAGGCCCTCTGACCACAAAAGTGTAGAGTCGTGAATGATTCTGGTCAGATGTGGACTCCTCAGAGTCTGCATTACAAATGCCACCCTATTCCCTATATAGTGCACTACTTTTGACCAGATGTGACATTTCCTTCTACAATGGCTCCCATCTGGCCTTGTCTTAGAATCACAGAACCACAGCGAGTGATGGGAGAGCTCTGATGAAACTCAGTGTGCTCTCCAAGATGACAGAGATTTAGGTGAAGAAGCAGCATCCTCCGTTGTTGTCCTTCTGAGCTGAGCGATGCGGAAGCCAAGCCTACGGTGTGACAGCTCCCTGTTCTGTTCCTGGATCAGGTGTTATTTCTCTCAGTAAGCAGAGAGACAAACAGGGAGGTGAGACAGACAGGATTGTATCTTCGCTCTCTCTTCGCTCTCTGTCTCATTCCCTCTCCTACAAGAGCTGTGAGGGAGGCTATCGTTGGCATTCTGCTGGTGCATCTGAAAACATGAAGTCAAAGTTTAGTGTCTCTCACCTAGAGATAATTTTTTACTGAATTTTGGGAAAGTTACCGGAATTTTAAAACCCTACGAGATCAATATACACAGCATTTATACGGTCTGTGTTGCATTAGGATCCAATGTCACAGACATTTGAATAATATGACAAACAGGCAAAATGCAGTACACAGAGACAGACTGTAAAATGTGTGCATTATTGTCTCATAGTTAGTGCTGAAAGATTTTGGGACATGATTACACCTACAGGGGGAAGAGGAGAGCTGTAGTACTGTACTACTTGAGGGATAACTACCTACATGTGCACACACACCTACACACAGAGACACAAGGACACACATACACACACAATTCCATTCTCATTCCTTACACATGGCCCAGCAGAGCAGAATCCCCTAGAGAGAGAAGGAGAAAGAGACAGGGATAGAGAGCGAGAAATAGAAATAGAGACTGATAAAAAAAAAGAAAGATATTGAGAGAGAGAGAGAGAGAGAGAGAGAGAGAGAGAGAGAGAGAGAGAGAGAGAGAGAGAAAATAACCACTGAGCCAGAGATTATGCACCCTGGAGGGTTACCCAGTGGCCAACACCCTAGTGCCAGGCTGTAATTACCATGGGAACCAATCCCACACCCATATCCCAGTGAATTCTGTGAAAATTATCTATAATAATGTTTTCTTAAAAAAAGTAATATTGATATGAGATCAATGTAGTACAGCATCTACACTTTGAAAGCGGTGCATTTTAAAATAGGGCTATAAATACAATCTCTGCAATATGACTGATTAGAAAGGTTTGACTGTACTGTAGCTAATTTACTGAGTTCTGTAACCTTCTCGTCACAGGCTAGATACACTATACCTCATGTGACTGTATAGCAATAGGCCACATCCACCATGAGCCGACACCTCATTAAAACAGACCACATCCCCTATCTAAGACCTCACAACGGTCCCAAGACGGCCACGGTGAGTGCTTCCAGTTCCACTACACCCCCTACATGTCACTATGTCCCAAGCCCCTCCACTAGGGCGGTGGCAGCCAATCAGAGCCCTGCTGGGATTGTCAGTAATCCTCAGGGCTGAGTAGGCTTACCTGTTGGTCAGAGAGGCACTGAGAAGGTTTTATCTCTAGATCCCTGCACTGGATCTCTCACCCCTACCACACACATCCCCTCACCCCCTTCACACACACTAGAGATGTGAGGAACCCGGCGTCATGGCCTATGATATCAAACCAAGAGTCAACCCAACCTAGGCAGACCCTATAATAACTGCACTAGCACAATGACAGACACAGTAGTGTTCATAGGTAGAAAGCGGGGCCCAAATAGCATCATGTGACAGTCATGATGTGTTTTAAATGGGTCCCAATAAAAATGCATTCAAATCTGTTGTGTTTAGAAAACAATTTAACTGTGCTGCTTTCTGTGTTAGCCCATTCTACAATGTAATGAGGGATTTTTATAGTGTAATGAGTCATCATTCTGTGGGCCCCAGTTTGTGTGTGTGTGTGCGTGCGTGCGCGTGTGTGAGTGTGCATGTAATCCCACGGCTAGTCTGCTTATCCATTGGCTAATTTTATTTCTTCTCCCCAATTTCATGGTAACCAATTGGTAGTAGTTACAGTCTTGTCTCATTGCTGCAACTCCAGTACGGACCCGGGAGAGGCGAAGATCGAAAGCCATGCGTCCTCCGAAACACAGCCCAACCTAGCGCGATGAGACAAGGATATCCCTGCCGGCCAAACCCTCCCTAACCAGGACGACGCTGGGCCAATTGTGCGTCGCCCCATGCACCTCTGGTGGCCTCTGGTGGCACAGCTAGCACTGCGATGCAGTGCCTTAGACCACTGCGCCACCCGGGAGGCCCTCCATTGGCTAATTAATAGTGCTCTGTGCCTGACCCAGTAAAATGAACATGTGTGTGGAGGAGTGAAAGGGTACACTGGACCTATCCTGGGCTCTGACCTCTAACCTGGACTAACCTCTGGGCACAAACCTGGACTAACCTCTGGGCACAAACCTGGACTAACCTCTGGGCACAAACCTGGACTAACCTCTGGGCACATACCTGGACTAACCTGTGACCTTTAACCTGGACTAACCTCCGGGCTCTATCCGCTAACCTCTGACCTCTATCCTTGACTCTAACCTCCGACCACTCCAACAGTGAGAGAACATGGACACAGTCATTTCCGTTTACTTGACTTGACACAGCAGAGAACCAATTCAATGAAAAAGTGCTATTTAAGAGATAGAACAAATTTGGCACCAATGTGTCGGAGGAAACACTGTACACCTGGCGACTGGTCAGCGTGCACTGCGCCCGGCCCGCCACAGGAGTTGCTAGTGCGCGATGAGACAAGGATATCCCTGCCGGCCAAACCCTCCCTAACCAGGACGACGCTGGGCCAATTGTGCGTCGCCCCATGGACCTCTGGTGGCACAGCGATGCAGTGCCTTAGACCACTGCGCCACCCGGGAGGCCCTCCATTGGTTACTCATGCTTCTATATGATGCAGACATGGATCTATATTAATCTATGCAAATATCCATCTGCTACAACGCTTCATCCATTCATCCACCGCAGTGTGGGGCTGTTGCCCAAATGGCACATTGAAGATGCAACCTCTGTATCCTTAACTGCATTAAACTTAACTATTGATGATAGTATTAATACTTTGAGGGGTGAGCTTTTAACTTTGAAAAAGATTAACGCTATTTAAATATTTAATCTACACTCATATACATGATGAAAATATGAAGAGTAAAGTGCAGATTATCACAAATATGGTCAACATTTTTCTCCAACGACAAGACACACCGCCCCAATGTGTAAAGACATGTATTCATTTCATGAGATACTCACTGATGCACTCAGGTACCCTCCTTCTCCTCCTCCTTCTCCGCTTCATTGTGATAGTGAAATGTATAAAATGCCGAAAACAGTTTCATAGATTTTTGTAGTACCAAGCCTCCAATCCCCCTCCATCGCAACTCCTCATACCCTGCAAGACAAACACAAGCTTCCCCTCACACCTGGGACTTCCACAACACACAAACAAAGTGTCAACTACTTAAACCTTACATCTATGAAGAATCACAAAGAAATCCATTGCATTTACCCTCCTTTCTTCCATTCACCAAAATGAAGTGAACTTCTTCCCAAGGCCAGAAATAGCTGTGTAAAAGAAGTAGAGAATAGATAGGGTGAGAGGGAAAAAATATTTAGTACAGTATAGAAAGTTAGGACATGAGTCCTTTTCACAGAATATCATATTTAGTACAGTATAGAAAGTTAGGACATGAGTCCTTTTCACAGAATATCATATTTAGTACAGTATAGAAAGTTAGGACATGAGTCCTTTTCACAGAATATCATATTTAGTACAGTATAGAAAGTTAGGACATGAGTCCTTTTCACAGAATATCATATTTAGTACAGTATAGAATGTTAATATATTAGTACTTTTCACAGAATATTGTGTAGAATGGGTGTATATAAAATAAAGGGTCCATTTTGTATTATCTTCTATCACTAAGAAAGAACATCAACGACTGTCACACACACACCCCATACTGTCATGTCTTGTTATGTCTGTTCCTGTCCTTTCTCTTCACTCTGTCTCTCTCTGCTGGTCTTTTTAGGTTACCTTCTCTGTCTCTCATTCTTCAGCTGTTCTACATCTCCCCTAACTAGCTCATTCACTCTTTCTCACCTGTTCTCTCTTCCCCCTCTGATTAGGTCTCTATTTCTCTCTCTGTTCCTGCTACTTTCAGTGTCTGATTATTGTTTGTGTTTTTGATGCCAGAAGCAAGCTGTCGTCTCGTTTGCTTCCACCTTGTCCTATCCTGTCGGAGTCTGCCTGGCAGGTGCATCCTGCACTATACTACGTTCTTTTTGTTCCATTGTCAACGTTGGAAGAGGATTTATGCCATTCCTGTTTTTTCATTAAAGAACTCTGTTTTCTGTTAAAACCGCTTTTGGGTCTTCACTCAAGCACATAACAGAAGAATCAGACCAAGAATGGACCCAGCGGCTTCCCTTTTCACTCCGCCGTCGAGATCCAGGGAGCGATGCTAGGCAGACACGAGGAGGAATTGTCTGCTGCTCGACATGCCGTTGAGACCCTGGCCGTCCAAGTCTCCGACCTCACAAGACAGGTTCACCAACTCCACCTCGATCCACCGCCCACTTCCAGGGTTTCCAGTCTCCGGAGCCCAGGATCAACAACCCGCCCTGTTACTCTGGGGAGCCCACTGAGTGCTCATTCCTCACTCAGTGTGATGTGGTGTTCTCTCTCCAGCCCAACACTTACTCCAGGAGCGCAGCCCGCATTTCATTTCTCTCCTTACCGGACGGGCGCGTGAGTGGGGCACGGCAATCTGGGAGGCGAGGGCTGAGTGTATTAACCAGTTTCAGGACTTCAAGGAGGAGATGATACGGGTTTTTGACCGTTCTGTTTTTGGGGAGGAGGCTTCCAGGGCCCTGTCTTCCCTATGTCAGGGGAATCGATCCATAACGGATTATTCTATTGAGTTTCGCACTCTCGCTGCCTCTAGTGACTGGAACGAGCCGGCTTTGCTCGCTGTTTTCTGGAGGGTCTCCTCGTCGAGGTTAAGGATGAGATCCTCTCCCGGGAGGTTCCTTCCAGTCTGGACTCCTTAATAGCCCTCGCTATTCGCATGAGAGCGACGGTTTGATCTTCGTCGCCGAGCTCGTGGAAAGGAGCTCGCATCACTGCCACCTGCCGCATCACTGCCACCCTCCTCCGCCGGCTCGGATGCTGAGCCTATGCAGCTGGGGGTATCCGCATCTCGGCCAAGGAGAAGGAACGGAGAATCACCAATCGCCTCTGTCTCTACTGCGGCTCCGCTGGTCATTTTGTCACCTCATGTCCAGTAAAAGCCAGAGCTCATCAGTAAGGGGAGGGCTACTGGTGAGCGCAACAATCACGCACTACCTTTCCGGTCCATCTCCGCTGGCCCGGTTCATCTGCTTCCTGCAGTGCCTTGATAGACTCTGGGGCGGAGGGCTGTTTTATGGACGAGACCTGGGCTCGGGAACATGACATTCCTCTCAGACAGTTAGGGAGCCCACGGCCTTGTTCGCTTTAGATGGTAGTTCTCTCCCCAAGATTCAGCGTGAGACGCTGCCTTTAACCCTCACTGTCTCTGGTAATCATAGCGAAACCATTTCTTTTTTAATTTTTCGTTCACCTTTTACACCTGTTGTTTTGGGTCATCCCTGGCTAGTGCGCCATAACCCTTCTATTAATTGGTCTAGTAATACTATCCTATCCTGGAATGTTTCTTGTCATGTGACCTGTTTAATGTCTGCTATCCCTCCTGTTTCCTCTGTCTCTTCTTCACAGGAGGAGCCTGGCGATTTGACAGGGGTGCCGGAGGAGTATCACGATCTGCGCACGGTGTTCAGTCGTTCCAAGGCCACTTCTCTCCCTCCACACCGGTCATATGACTGTAGTATTGATCTCCTTCCGGGAACTACTCCCCCGGGTAGATTATACTCTCTGTCGGCTCCCGAACGTAAGGCTCTCGAGGATTATTTGTCGGTTTCGCTCGACGCCGGTACCATAGTCTCCTCCTCCTCTCCCGCCGGAGCGGGGTTTTTTTTTGTTCAGAAGAAGGACGGGTCCCTGCGCCCATGCGTGGATTATCGAGGGCTGAATGACATAACAGTTAAGAATCGTTATCCGCTTCCTCTTATGTCTTCAGCCTTCGAGATCCTGCAGGGAGCCAGGTTTTTCACCAAGTTGGACCTTCGTAACGCCTACCATCTCGTGCGCATCAGGGAGGGGGACGAGTGGAAGACGGCGTTTAACACTCCGTTAGGGCACTTTGAATACCGGGTTCTTCCTTTCGGCCTCGTTAACGCTCCAGCTGTCTTTCAGGCACTAGTTAACGACGTCCTGAGAGACATGCTGAACATTTTTGTTTTCGTTTACATGGACGATATCCTGATTTTTTCACCGTCTCTCTCGATTCATGTTCAGCACGTGCGGGTCCTCCAGCGCCTTTTGGAGAACTGTCATTATGTGAAGGCTGAGAAGTGCACTTTTCATGCCGCCTCTGTCCCTTTTCTCGGTTCCGTTATTTCCGCTGAGGGCATTAAGATGGATCCCGCTAAGGTCCAGGCTGTCATTGATTGGCCCGTTCCTAAGTCACGCGTCGAGCTGCAGCGCTTTCTGGGCTTCGCTAATTTCTATCGTCGTTTCATCCGTAATTTCGGTCAGGTGGCAGCTCCCCTCACAGCCCTTACTTCTGTTAAGACGTGCTTTAAGTGGTCCGTTTCCGCCCAGGGAGCTTTTGATCTTCTTAAGAATCGTTTTACATCCGCACCTATTCTTGTTACACCTGACATCTCTAGTCAGTTTGTTGTTGAGGTTGACGCGTCAGAGGTGGGCGTGGGAGCCATTCTTTCTCAGCGCTCTTGACGGCAAGGTCCATCCTTGCGCGTTTTTCTCTCATCGCTTATCGCCGTCAGAACGTAACTATGATATTGGTAATCGTGCTCGCCATCCGCTTAGCCCTAGGCGAATGGCGACAGTGGTTGGAGGGGGCGACCGTTCCTTTTGTCGTTTGGACTGACCATAGGAACCTTGAGTACATCCGTTCAGCCAAACGACTTAATGCGCGTCAGGCTCGT
Organism: Oncorhynchus masou masou; assembly: GCF_036934945.1. Classification (NCBI taxonomy): domain Eukaryota; kingdom Metazoa; phylum Chordata; class Actinopteri; order Salmoniformes; family Salmonidae; genus Oncorhynchus; species Oncorhynchus masou. The sequence continues at coordinate 20,303,402 of NC_088217.1, read as the reverse complement.
GGGGCTCTGTTTTTCGCTCGTTTCGAGTTTGTTATTTCTTATCGTCCGGGCTCAAAAACACCAAGCCTGATGCTTTATCTCGTCTCTTCAGTTCTTCTGAGGTCTCCACCGACCCCGAGGGGATTCTCCCTGAAGGGCGTGTTGTCGGGTTGACTGTCTGGGGAATTGAGAGGCAGGTAAAGGGCTCACACTCCGTCGCCGCGAGCTTGTCCTAGGAACCTTCTGTTCTTCCCGTTCCTACTCGTCCGGCCGTTCTTCAGTGGGCCCACTCTGCCAAGTTAGCCGGCCACCCCGGCGTTCTCGCTGCCAGCGTTTCTGGTGGCCCACTCGGGAACACGCGCGCCGATTTGTCGCCGCTTGTTCGGTCTGCGCGCAGACTAAATCTGGGAACTCTCCTCCTGCCGGGGTCTCAGACCGCTTCCCATTCCCTCTCGACCGTGGTCTCACATTTTAGATTTCATCACCGGACTGCCTTCATCAGCGGAGAAGACAGTTATTCTTACGGTTGTCGATAGATTCTCTAAGGCGGCTCATTTCATTCCTCTCGCTAAGCTCCCTTCTGCTAAGGAGACGGCTCAGATCATTATCGAGAATGTTTTCCGAATTCATGGCCTTCCGTCTGACGTTTTCCGACAGAGGCCCGCAGTTCACGTCTCAATTTTGGAGGGAGTTTTGCCGTCTGATTGGGGCTTCCGTCAGTCTCTCGTCCGGCTTTCATCCCCAGTCTAACGGTCAAGCCGAACGGGCCAATCAGACTGTTGGTCGCATTTTTACGCAGTCTTTCTTTTCGTAACCCTGCGTCTTGGTCAGAACAGCTCCCTGGGCAGAGTACGCCCACAACTCGCTCCTCGTCTGCTACCGGTCTATCTCCTTTTCAGAGTAGCCTCGGGTACCAGCCTCCGCTGTTCTCATCTCAGCTCGCCGAGTCCTGCGTCCCCTCCGCTCAGGCTTTTGTCCAGCGTTGCGAGCACACCTGGAAGGGGGTCAGGTCGGCACTTTGCCGTAATAGGGCGCAGACTGTGAGGGCCGCTAATAAGCGTAGGACCAAGAGTCCTAGATATTGTTGCGGTCAGAGAGTATGGCTCTCCACTCAGAACCTTCCCCTTAAGACAGCTTCTCGCAAGTTGGCCCCTTTCATTGGTCCGTTCCGTATTTCCCAGGTCATTAATCCTGTCGCAGTGCGACTTTTCTCCCGCTATCTTCGTCGCGTTCACCCGGTCTTCCATGTCTCCTGTGTTAAGCCCGTTCTTCGCGCCCCCGCTCGTCCCTCCCCCCCCATCCTTGTCGAGGGCGCACCCATCTACAGGGTTCGTAAGATTTTGGACATGCGCCCTCGGGGCCGTGGTCATCAGTACCTAGTGGATTGGGAGGGGTACGGTCCTGAGGAGAGGAGTTGGGTTCCCTCTCGGGACGTGCTGGACCGTTTGCTGATCGATGATTTCCTCCGTTGCCGCCAGGTTTCCTCCTCGAGTGCGCCAGGAGGCGCTCGGTGAGTGGGGGGGGGTACTGTCATGTCTTGTTATGTCTGTTCCTGTCCTTTCTCTTCACTCTGTCTCTCTCTGCTGGTCTTTTTAGGTTACCTTCTCTGTCTCTCATTCTTCAGCTGTTCTACATCTCCCCTAACTAGCTCATTCACTCTTTCTCACCTGTTCTCTCTTCCCTCTGATTAGGTCTCTATTTCTCTCTCTGTTCCTGCTACTTTCAGTGTCTGATTATTGTTTGTGTTTTTGATGCCAGAAGCAAGCTGTCGTCTCGTTTGCTTCCACCTTGTCCTATCCTGTCGGAGTCTGCCTGGCAGGTGCATCCTGCACTATACTACGTTCTTTTTGTTCCATTGTCAACGTTGGAAGAGGATTTATGCCATTCCTGTTTTTTCATTAAAGAACTCTGTTTTCTGTTAAAACCGCTTTTGGGTCTTCACTCAAGCACATAACACATACAGAATAAAAGTAATTGTTAAACAGTAATTCCTTCCACATCAGACACTGTATGCGTCCCAAATGGCACCCTACTCCCTATATGGTGCACTTCTTTTGATCAGGATCCATAGGTAGTGCCCTATATGGAAATAGGGTGCCATTCCCAGTGTTCAGGTTCTCAGGGCTTTACCATCTCCCAGTTTCCCCGCCTGTTCAGCTGCGCCTCCCGCCCCTCCCAGGATATTGGTGAGAACGTTGACGCCCTCTGCTGGGGGCTGACCTGCCGCTGCACTGCCGATCCCACCAGGCCGGCTACCTATCCCTCCAGGGGGGGTTGCTTTAGAGCCTGCAGAGGAACAACAACCGCACTATCAGATGGCACTGTTTGGGTAGTATATACTTTTCTGTTTGAGTAGCATGTCATTCTCTGTTTGGGTAGCATGTCATTCTCTGTTTTGGTAGCATATCATTCTCTGTTTGGGTAGCATGTCATTCTCTGTTTGGGTAGCATGTCATTCTCTGTTTAGGTAGTATGTCATGTCTGTTTGGGTAGCATGTCATTCTCTGTTTGGGTAGTATGTCATTCTCTGTTTGGGTAGCATGTCATGTCTGTTTGGGTAGCATGTCATTCTCTGTTTGGGTAGCATGTCATTCTCTGTTTAGATAGCATGTCATGTCTGTTTGGGTAGCATGTCATTCTCTGTTTGGGTAGTATGTCATTCTCTGTTTGGGTAGTATGTCATTCTCTATTTGGGTAGCATGTCATGTCTGTTTGGGTAGCACGGCATTCGCTGTTTGGGTAGCACATCATTCTCTGTTTGGGTAGCACGTCATTCTCTGTTTGGGTAGCACGTCAGTCTCTGTTTGGGTAGCACGTCAGTCTCTGTTTGGGTAGTACATCAGTCTCTGTTTGGGTAGCACGTCAGTCTCTGTTTGGGTAGCACGTCAGTCTCTGTTTGGGTAGCACGTCTGTCTCTGTTTGGGTAGCACGTCAGTCTCTGTTTGGGTAGCACGTCAGTCTCTGTTTGGGTAGCACGTCAGTCTCTGTTTGGGTAGCACGTCAGTCTCTGTTTGGGGAGCACGTCATTCTCTGTTTGGGTAGCATGTCATTCTCTGTTTAGGTAGTATGTCATTCTCTGTTTGGGTAGTATGTCATGTCTGTTTGGGTTTGAGAGAGTCTAAAGACAGTCATGTATTAATGCAGTGTTAGACTGCGAGGGAGGTGTCAGTCTCACCGATGCCTGTGAGGGGTGGTGTAGCTGTCTTGGGTGGCTGTGCTGCTGCTGCCCCCCCAATTGTTGCTGCAGGTTTCATCCCCCCAATAGCTGCTGCAGGTGTGGCAGAAGTCACCTTTTGCAGAACAGAAAGAGTGGGGAACAAAATTGTTACTGTCCAGCTGTTCACCAATGTCATGACGTTGGCCTGGGGGTAGGTTTATGACAGTCATAAATACCTCTCCCCACCTTTTTCCTCTCTCTACCCTACTGAGGTTACATTTGCAAAACCCTTGGTTAACATAGAGATTCTGGGAACATCAGAAGGTGGGGGGAAATTAACTTTATTTTGGTAATCCGACCAATGGAACATATGCGGTGGTACTTAATGAATATGATGTCAGTTCGGTTGTCATCTGAGACATTCTCATCAATGATAAGATGACAAACTCTACAGTGGAAAGTCTACACATCAGAGTTATCGGATTCACATGGAATTGTTGTTCAATTTAAATGTTTGAATATGAAATTATTCGCGATGAGATGAAATGTGATTTTAGCTTCTAAAATGTGAGATTTGGGTTTTCATAAGATTGAGCAGAGCCCTATCAGTGGCCTGCCCCTGTGAAGGGACATGGGCTATAAAGCTTTTCAAACACGCCCTCCTCTCTCTTCCTATATAAGCCCTTGATGACAATATAACCTCCTATTCCGAGGATGTAGGACGACGGTCCTATGTCAGAATGGTTCAGATAATAACTATAGAACGAAGCCAAAATCAGCGTGAGCTTTGGTTGCGAATGGTTTGAACTTTGAACTCTTATTCACTACAGAAGTGATACCTCCTAGCCGTTGAGTTAGCAACAGCAGATGCAACGAGGGTTAGGAAGGAACAGACAGAGTATCCCGTCTATCACCCAACGACTTTATTAAAGCGTATCCAATTGACAACCAGAGACATTCTTCAAAGGACCCGGTTTGGCAACACGGCCTTCCATCTACCACCAACCTACCGAAGCGCAGCTCAGAGTAAATATTTATTGCATTTTCCTTTTCCAAATGGGCAGTAATTTAGAATGCATCAGATACTGTATTTACGATAGCACAGCTTCTCCCTGTGTCCCTCAGTCTTCCTGCTCTTTCACTCAAACCCAACCCTTTTCCTTTGTGTAACAAGCTGTCATATCTGTTCCGCCCGCTAGGGACGTTTTCCTTTATGACGTAATTTGTAATCAAGTTATGATTTAATTATGTGTATGTGTAATTCTGTGTGATTAGTTAGGTATTTAGTAAATAAATAATTAAACCCAATTTTGTATTGCTGATTCAAATTGTTAGCCAGGGTTCGAGCAGAAGAATGTACAACTTTCAGATGAGACTGAATTAAGATGACAATTAATATTGACTGCTATTGATGTAAAATATTACTAGGTCTCTAAAAGTTTATTCGGAAGATAACAGCTCTATAAATATTATTTTGTGGTGCCCGACTCTCTAGTTAATTACATTTACATGATTAGCTCAATCAGGTATTATTAATTACGGAGAAATTATTTTATAGAATAGCATGTCATATCACTTAATCCGGCATAACCAAAGACACGACACCAAGAAGTGACAAATAAGAGGGGAAAATGACATAGGCCCAGTAATTTCATGAGTATTGCCAGGATACACAATTCAATTTATCTTGAAATACCAAACCCATCTCAGGTGTACTCACGGCTGTGGTTGTTGGCTGGCCTGTGGTAGGTCCGGCTGGCTGCCGGCCTTGGGCCGGAGTCTGGCCAGGTTTAGCCTGCTGTTGTGCTGGCCCTGGTCCTGCTATGGGTCCTGGGCCTGCAGTGGCTGGAGTGGCCTGAGGGCCCCCGGCTATGTTCTGGGAAGGCTGGCTCTGCTGTGGAGGCTGCTGCTGCTGGGTACGCTGCTGCTGCTGGGCCGGTTGGCCCCCTTCTGGCCCTTGGGATCCAGGCTGTCTGCCTGACAGGGGCTGTTGCTGCTGCCCGCCTGGACCCCCCTGGGGCTGTTGCTGCTGCCCACCTGGACCCCCCTGGGGCTGTTGCTGCTGCCCGCCTGGACCCCCCTGGGGCTGTTGCTGCTGCCCGCCTGGACTCCCCTGGGGCTGTTGCTGCTGCCCGCCTGGACCACCCTGGGGCTGTTGCCCCAGACCCTGCTTGGCCCCTGCAGAAGGAACCCCTTCCTGTCTCCTGGAGGACGTGCCTGGCGGCTTCTGACCCCTGCCACTGGTGCCCTCGCGGTGGTGGCCGGAGGCCGGGTCACGAGAGGAGTAGTCTCCAGAGTCCCGGTCCCGGTAGCCATCCCGGGAGGAGCGTGGTTCCGAGCCTCCCCTCTTCTGGTTGGAGGAGGAACCACGGCCCTCAGAGCGGGCGGATTGGTCTTTGGGGTGTGTTCTGGAGGAGCGGCTGGACGTCCGAGGCTCCTCGCCGGAGTGGCGGGAAGTGGAATGCCTTCCCGAGCTGCCGCCGCTGGTGCCTTGGTGACCACGGTGGTCGCGGGATGATGTGGACGAGGGGTGGCGAGGTTGGTTGTTGTACTCGTCCTGAGGCCACAGGTCCTGTTCTTCGGGAGGCTCATCATAGTCATGGTAGGTGTGCTTCACATTGGCGCCGGTCTGTTGCCTACCAGTGGAGATGTGCCCTGCGCTCCCATGGTGTCTGGAGCGGTTGGAGCGAGCCTCCCTTGGCTTCTCAAACCAGTCCGTCTCCTCCTGACCCAGATGATAGGCTTTTTGAACAACAAAGATTATCATCAGTCAGTTTACTTTTGCTTTATGATGTGTAGAGAGGAAAAGGAGAGAGAGACATACAGTCTGAACTGAAGCCATGCAGACGAAAGACAAAAAGACGGGCCCAAAGTCTCAAAAACATGGAAAGTCTTTCAAAGTCAAACAAAAAACAGCAAACAACAAAATCACAAAAAAGAAAAATGTTTCAGCAGGCAAAACGAAAAAAAGAAAACAGGCATATGTGGTTTCATGCATTGGGCACAACATTCACAGTCACCAAACAGAATGAAGCCATCATGCTACTCTGAAGAATCTTGGCATGCAGACTCTTTCCAGCAGACAGAAAGACAAGAGGAAGTCAGGCAGTTAGTGGCATTCAGCACCAGTTACCTTCACTGTCCGACACAGCAGCGTGCTGATCGTCTACGAGATATGGGTCATCTGGCTTGTACACGTGGCTCCTGGGCAGGTCCTTCATGTGGTGGTCCTGGACATCCGGCAGGGAGTGGCTGGAACCATACTGGTTCCTCACGTCATGGGGGTCCACTGGTACCCCTGTTCCACCTCGTCCGACCCCCACAGGCTTCCCCATGGGGCTGAGTGGGCTCTCCTCCTCTGAGTTATGGGTGCGCAGTCCGGGCCGTCCACCACCGCCTCTCTGAGACCGCTCCATGGCTTCCCTCTCGTAGGACTTGCTCCTGGAGGAGTCCCTGGAGGAGATCTTGTCCATGCCATAGCCAGTAGACCGGGACCTCCCCGAGCCGTACATCCGGTCCTCCTCTTCCAGGGCTTCCCGGCTTCCCGGGTGGCCACCATAGTACTTCCGTTGGTCGTAGCCGCTCTTCTTCACCCCGGACCGAGACACCACAGTGCAGCTGCCGCCGGTGGAGGTGGTCATGGTGTAAGAGGCCAGGTCGGACTCCACGTCCCGTGCCTCCTCGATGGGGGAGAACTTGGAGATCTTCTGCTCCATGCCCTGCTTTCTGTGCTTGCTGCGCTTACCGGAGGAGACAACTGCGGGAGCCAGGTTCTTGGATGGGTGTTTCTGGGTCCCTGGGCGTGTTGTGCTAGGGTGTTTATTATAGTCGTCATAGTAATAAGAAGATCCCCCACCACCTATAGTGGTGCTGGTCCGGGGGTCCACAGAGCCCTGCTGGTGGTAGCCTGTGGGGCCAGTAGACATGTACGGGTCCGCAGGCTCATTGCCATAGCCAGTTTGGTGCGCAGGGCCATTCTCACCATAGCGTCCTGCAACAGGATGTCCCAGAACGTCAACAGACGAGCCTGTGTTCTCTTTGGTCAGCTCGCTGATGTCGTCGATCATGACATAGTTCCTGGGGATGTTCTGCTCCAGGTTTGTGGTGTAGAGGCCGTCTGCAGCATAGGACGACGTGGGGCTATCCACACCGTGTGTAAGGACTGGTTCCGGGGGGCGGTACTGCCCATAGACATTGGGCATGGTGTTGGAGGCATAGACTGAGCCAAAGCCAGTGTCTGGAGCTGATGTGGCCACCGACACAGCAGGGTTACTGATCACCTCGTAGTTGGTGGGCAACTTCTGTTCCAGGTCAGCCAAGGAGGTCTGATGAGGCCTCTGGTGGACCATGAGGATCTCAGCCTGCGGCAGGAAGGACATGCCCTGGCCAGAATATGGGCTCTGGCCTGGGTAGGGGAGGTTCTGGCCCGGGATAGAGGGGTTGGGAGGCTGGAAACCCTGGTGGCCATGCTGCTGCATGCCCAGGTCTGTCGGGTAGGAAGTCTGGCCGTAGCCCCCATGGGCTGGGTAGCTTGGCTGAGTCTGGTAGCCTGGGCCTTGGGGTGGGTGGGGCTGGAAGGTGCCTGGCTGGGGCTGTGAGGCTATAGGGTATTGGGGGGGCTGGAAACCGATCTGTTGGTAAGCAGCGGTTGGCTGCTGTGTGGGCGTGGGCTGGCTCTGTGGGTACTGATAGGCCATGTAGGAGGAGGTGGGCGGGTACTGGGAGGCTGGGCCGAGGTCGTTGGGGAACTGGCTCAGCGGCGCCGTGCTGGGCCTCGTCAGCAGACCATTACCGTCGAACGTTCCCGTGGCCGCCACCATCCTCAGGTTATTGAGCTCGGTGTCTGACATGTAGTCGCGGGCGTCGCCCATGCAGCGCATGTAGGCCAGCTCCCTCCTCTCCCTCTCCTTCACCAGGGTCTCCTTGCGCTGATGGATGCCTAGTTCCAGGTACCGCAGCTTGGCGTCAATCTCCTTCTCCTCGTCCTCTAGCTCTTGCTGCTGCTTGCGGAGCTTGGTGGACTCTTGCTCCACGGCCTTCAGTTCGCTCAGCAGGCCGGCCTTGGTGACCCCCTGGGCAGGCCTGGGCAGCACCCTCTGGGGCTGCATCCCCGGGGAGCTGCTGTACATGTGGGACATGGCTGGGGTGACGATGGGGAGAGGGCTCTCCTCTGGAGGTGGGCTGGGTAGGGTCCTCTTCACCTTTCTCATCAGAGAGTTCTGCTGCTGCTGCAGGGTGGCCATCTGGAGAGAGAGGCAGAGAAACACCATCAGGATAACACTCACATAACATTGAACAGAATGCATGCATGGAAATCAGACTGCACTAAAGTAGATTCTAGTCCAGTCCCCTATTCTAATCAATATACCTTGATTCCCCTATTCTAATCAATATACCTTGATTCCCCTATTCTAATCAATATACATTGATTCCCCTATTCTAATCAATATACCTTGATTCCCCTATTCTAATCAATATACCTTGATTCCCCTATTCTAATCAATATACCTTGATTCCCCTATTCTAATCAATATACCTTGATTCCCCTATTCTAATCAATATACCTTGATTCCCCTATTCTAATCAATATACCTTGATTCCCCTATTCTAATCAATATACCTTGATTCCCCTATTCTAATTATACCTTGATTCCCCTATTCTAATCAATATACCTTGATTCCCCTAATCAATATACCTTGATTCCCCTATTCTAATCAATATACCTTGATTCCCCTATTCTAATCAATATACCTTGATTCCCCTATTCTAATCAATATACCTTGATTCCCTATTCTAATCAATATACCTTGATTCCCCTATTCTAATCAATATACCTTGATTCCCCTATTCTAATCAATATACCTTGATTCCCCTATTCTAATCAATATACCTTGATTCCCCTATTCTAATCAATATACCTTGATTCCCCTATTCTAATCAATATACCTTATTCTAATCATTCTAATCAATATACCTTGATTCCCCTATTCTAATCAATATACCTTGATTCCCCTATTCTAATCAATATACCTTGATTCCCCTATTCTAATCAATATACCTTGATTCCCCTATTCTAATCAATATACCTTGATTCCCCTATTCTAATCAATATACCTTGATTCCCCTATTCTAATCAATATACCTTAATTCCCCTATTCTAATCAATATACCTTGATTCCCCTATTCTAATCATTATACTTTGATTCCCATATTCTAATCATTATACCTTGATACTTTTGATCATTTCTATAGCTTAATTCAGAAAATGGCAATGTTACAGACTAATTTAGCATCAATGTAGCCCTTTCCTGCAATAAAATGACCTAGTGCGTGGAATGTTATTAATATTTGTCATAATCTCATAATTAATCAACATTATTTAAAAAAACAGTTTTTGTTATATTTCAGTCTGCTGTGACATATATAAAGTGTAATTTTGGGATGTAAACTCAAAATGGAATACATTTCTCTATATCTGACATGGTACAGATGTCTTCTTTAATTGAATCCTATTACCATGTGTGAGGTGTATACATTTGTTTCAGTAGATGTGTTTAAGACTACCAAGAAAATTCTGTGTGACCCTGATTTAGCTCACTGCAGTAAAATTAAGGTAAAATTTATAAATTGTATGTTTAGATTTGTGTGGGTCCATTCAACAATACTTTCATCATAAACAATATGTTTGTTATTAAAATGTACTCCCCAAAAGATGAGTGCTACAACCATGAAGAATGATGTCTAAGTGAGAGAGAATGGGCAACTTGGGAGCAATTCTCAGCATAAATAATTCATATGAATAATTTTTAGAGCATTAGAAGTTTCTAATCATAACATAGTCATACACGTTATCATAAAAAATAATCGTCCTTCATCCTGATCACTTATCTAGAAATCGTATGTCAACAACAAACAAAGAGTAATGATAAACATTCAAACATGGCTAGATTTCTTCTTTCTACTTACAGTTTAGGAGTTGTGTAGACCCATAGTGAATGTATTAAGTATCCGTGAGAATGTCATTTTATTCAAATGTTGATGTATGGCCAGCACAAATAAAACAAGAAATAAATGTAAAAATCCTCTTATGATTCTTATGTGTGCCTGTTCATCGGACAGCCCTCACACTGAGTACAGAAGGATCTGACTTTACTTTGAACAGCTGCTAACATGCCGGAAGACAGCAGGGCTGTACCAGGATGCCTCCACATTATGTCTCCCCCTGGCATTTCTAAGGGCTTTGCCAGATATAGCAGGGAAAGAATAAAGGAGAAAGAAAGGAAGGGGGTGTGTTTACACGTGCGTGTGTGTATGTGTGTGTGTGTGTGTGTGCGTGTACGTGTATGTGTGTGTGAGAGAGAGAGAAGAGACGGAGAGAAAAAGCAGACTGAAAAGGCAAAGGAGAAAAAAGAAAGGGATATCAGAGAAAGCTATGGAGTGAGAAAAAGAGAGGATGGTATAATGGAGTAGAGGGAAAGCTTGCCTAGTGCCTAGCATGGACAGCTGCTCTCCTGAGAACATTCTATTGCGTCCTTCGATGCCAAACCCTGTGTGATGCATCTGTGCTCTCACACAAGACTATCTAGTCTATTCAGTATCACACTCTCTTCAGTACATACTTTCTCTGCTCTCTACTGTATATAGCATAGTCATGAAAAAATGTCTCCCGTATTGTTCTTTCCTTAATAACTTACACTAACTATTTATTTTCATATCAGGTCACAATATGATTTACTCTTTGTTAATGTGTAACTTATTGAAGTGAAAGAGAAACAGTAATAATGTAACTTATTACATACCTGACTGTTGGAGAGGGCCTGCTGATGGTAAGGGGAGAACCTGTTCTTGGCAGGGTCTTCTGAGGTGGGGCTGAGGGGTTTGGGGTCCGACATGGAGCGCTGCACACTCTTGATAGGTCTGGGGAGGCTCTGGTGACGCTGAGGAGACTCTGCAGCTTTCTGCTGGGGCGTGACGTGCGCCTTGTTGAGCTTCTCCTGGGAGGCGAAGGTGGTTTCCATCATCCGATGGGGCGACAGCGGGGACACAGGGGAGTACAGCACCTGGGGAGACTTGGGAGGCTGGCGAGACGGGGACTCGTTCTGCTGCTGGATTTGGTAGTTGATTTCCAGAGGGTCGGGTTTCCTCCTTTCGAACTTAGCCACCCCTTGGGGAGGAGGTGGGGTGGAGCCCACCATCTGCATAGAGGTGGAATATGGGCTGATGGTGGTAGGGACGCTGAGCTGAGGGGCCACCACCCCCTGAGACTGGGCCTCCGGTTCTGTCTGACAGGCCAAGCTCTCACCCGTATGGGTTCTCTCTGGTGCAGAGATGTAGTGAAGCAGCTCCACCTTATTTGTCTCAGCCGCAGTGATGTGGATTGCAGGTGAGATCCTGCCCAACTGGTCGGCCTCAGTCTGGCATGAGGAGTCGTTGGTGGTCTGAATGGCTATGCTGGAGGAGGACACTTTGGCGGTTCCATCGGATTTGACCTCGCCGCTAGAATCTGAATGTTTGGATAAGCGTGATCTCCTGCGCCTAACCGGTTGCTCCCAAGCTGCCTGATCCTCGTCATCTGTCTGGACACTGCAGTCGGCGATCCGCCTGGTTCTCCTGCCCCTGCGGTTCATGTACCTGTCCTCACCCTCTTCATCGTCCGTCTGCACGCAGCTATCTGCAATCCTCCTCACCAGCTCCTCCTCCGATCCATCCCGAAGAGGAGGCATAGAGTTTTGCTTCTTCATGATCCTGGACCCCAACTGATTCTCACTGTTTTTCAAGGACATCTCAGAGGCAGAGCTTGGTATGGGCCTTGGGGTCACCATTGCTTGGACCACCTGCCCTTCCATGTGGGGTTGCCAGAACTGTACACTTTGGCCGTCCTGTTGAATCACCCTACCACTCTGGTCACAGATGATGAAACCTTGAGGAGTTCCTCCTCCTCCTCCACCTCCGACTACTACCCCTTGTATGGCACCTTGAGGGGTTATTCCTCCGACTACTACCCCTTGTATGGCACCTTGAGGGGTTATTCCTCCGACTACTACCCCTTGTATGGCACCTTGAGTGGACGCGGCCGCAGCTGATGCCTCCACCACTGCAGTCTTCTGCCTCTTCTGCTCCTCCAACTGCTGCTGGAGCTGCTGCTGTAGCGACTGGATCTGGTCCAGTTGCATCCTCTGCTGGGATAGCTGTTCCCTCTGCATGACCAGCTGGGTCTCCCTCTCTGATTGTTGCTGATGCAGGACATGCTGTTTGATGGTCTGCAGCTCCTGAATCTCGCGCTGCACCAGCATTTGTTCTTTCTCCCTGTGCCTCTGGAGCTCCATGCGGTCTCGCTCTAGTTCCTCATGCAGGCGCATCTGCCGAAGTTTCTCCAGCTCCACACGCTCTCGCTCCATCTGCAGCATCTGCTCCTGTTGCTGTCTCAAACGCTTCTCTACCTTTTCCAGCTCTGGGTCGACCAAAGTGGTGATGGTGGTGCTGGCTGCTGCAGTAGAAGCAATCTGGCGAATGGTCTGCAGATGGGGCTGCACTAGAGCCTGTGGAGCAGGCTGAGTTACAGGCTGGGACTGGGTTTGAGTCAGAAATGATGCTTGAGTTTGAGTTGCTATTTGTTGTTGCATTTGAGATTGCATTTGTTGCTGTATTTGGGACTGTATTTGTTGCTGTTTTTGTTGCTGCATTTGGACTTGCATTTGAGTTTGAGTATGGGGGTGTGTCGTAACATTCTGCGCTTGGATTTGAGTTTGGGGGGTCTGTTGGTTTGCAGGGACTACTGCAGACTGAATTGGCATTGCAGTAGTTTGTCCACCCATATGAGAAATTGGCTGGGCCAGTGGTAAGGTTGCAGCCGTGTGCACAGAGACGGCTGCAGAAGGCTTCCCAAGGTAGACAGGAGCTTCTTGGGTGGAGGTGCTCGTGGCAGGTACACTTCCAGGAACACCAGCCGTTGTAGGGAACTGGTTGGGAGGATGGTAACCGTAATGTCCCTGTGTGGACAGAGGCATCTTTGGGGTCATATGAGGCAACCTGGTGAGGCTCGCCAGTGGTACAGCGGTCACGCCTGCAGGGTAAGGTCGGTATATTCCTTGTGGCATAGGTTGCAGAACAGAGGAGGGCTGGGTGGTTATTGGCAAGGTAGAGGCTATTGGGGTGTTGATGGTGGAATATGTCATACCGTCAGCTCCCCTCATTGCAGATGGATATAAGGCCCGTATGCTTGCTTGGCTGGCATTGATCAGATTGGTTAGGGCTTGGCCGTGTGCAGTGGGCCTCCCATCAGGGCCATAGAGTAGGTTGGCTCGGATTGATGCTAAGCTTTGCTGTAGGTTGAGCCTGGCTGCAGGCCCTGCTCCACTTCCAGAACCATACTGCATCATCTCAGGGTTGCTGTACCGTTGACCGAACTGGTCCATAGAGTTCAGAGCTGCACACATTCGGCTGATCTCCCTGGCAGTGGTGGCACTATACTGTGCCAGGTTGGCGTCCAGTAAACCGGCCTGACCATAGCCATAGTCTTGGTTGATGTTGGACATGGAGCCGTACCTTCGCAGGGGCAAGGGAGGACCTGCAACATCTCCTTGATGACTTAAGTCTGTGTAGGATCCGTATTGTGCACCCATGCCAAGATATCCTCCTTCGTAGGCCTGATTCATGGTCCTCAGATCCACTGCCAGGTCCCCAGGGTCAGTCCTCTGATAGTACTGAAGACCTGTATTAGACAGGTTGGTGTCAGACATGGAAGGTTGAAGCCTGCCTGCAAGGGGTATAGGGTATAGAGGGACTCCCTGCATCGGTTTACGCTCCTCTGGTGCTCCTTGCATGCTTGCTGCCTGGTAGCCATTATTACCAGGTGGTGGTTGTTGTTGTTGTTGTTGCTGTTGTTGTGGCTGTTGTTGTTGTTTCTGCTGGCCTACACTGTAGTGTGGGGCAGGGGGTGGAAGAGTGACTTGGGAAGATTCAGTGGTAGAATTTTTCTGAGTTACGTTACCTGCACAGCTACCAGCAAAGGGTAGCTTGTAAACAACATCACAACAAGCCACTTGGTTCTCTGGTTTCTGTATCTGTCCACCAGTGAGATCCAGGACCTGGGGAGGAGGAAGCTCTTTGACCAGCTGAGTCACAGTGGTCATCTGAGACGCATTGCTATCTTCCAGTTGGACCATCATGACATGGGGCTTTCCCGTAGACAGGTTCATAACTGTGGGCTTGTTCTTCAACTCCAAGGCAAGCCCACTCTGACCATAGTCATGATGATTGTTAGAGGGAGGTAGAACTATAGACGCTGGCGGCATGGGAGATACTCTAGGAATCACACTGACCACAGGCTGGGCACTGCCACTGCTCGTCTGGCTAACCACCAGGTCTTTCTTCAGCAACAGCGGCTGGACCTGGTTCGCTAGGTTATAGCGAGCAAAGGAAGACTGCTGGTGCTGCTGGAGCTGCTGCTCGAGGAGCTGTTGTTGCTGTAGGAGCTTCTGCTGCTGCATCTGGAGCTGCTGCTGCTGGATGCCCAGATCCTCCAGGCACGCATCAATCTTAGGAATGGACGGGTCAGTAATGGGTGGCTTAGTTTGTGTAAGACACATTGCTGACCCAACGCCTTGCCCCAGATCCATACGGTTCTGCAGCGGATCTCTGTAAATCACTGGATGCCCCTTCGGCTGAGATATAAACATTGAGGCTGCCACGGTGACGCTGACTGTTGTTGGAGTGGACGCCGAAACATGCGGCTGCTCTTGTGCATTCAGGTTCATGGCAGCATTCAGTGGCTGCACCGATTTGTGATGGTTGTGGGGTTGTTCAGCATTGAGGGAATACCTTCTTGTATCAGTTGCCAGAGATGTTAGATCCATGCCCTGGTCTGTCATGATGATTGGGGCGGCCTTCATTGGTGCTTTCAGGTCTACTACTGATGCAGGTCTAGTCGGACGCATTTGCATTTGGCCCTGCTCTACGATCCTAGAGGTACCTGGGACATTGGAGATCCTACATAGGGAGATATTTTCCATTGATATTGACCCACGACTGTATGTGGTAGCTGTGGTTGTCATTGTCATGCTTATACCAATATTAACCCTCTCTGCATTTTGGGGCCTCTGTAAACCACGTTGAGGGGATTGTTGCAATAGATGCATTTGTGGGGACGTTGGAGAGCTTGTTGAAGGAATATATTGCTGACACATGGGTTGACGGATAGCCTGTGTTGGCGAGGACAGGGGAGAAGTGGAGGAGTTTACAGTCAGAGGCCTGGCAGGACTGGTGGTGGTCTTAGAGCCCAGCGTTATCCCCATTACTGGTGAGTCGGAGGAGGACTGTTGTCTTGCAAGGCATGGCGATGCTGTTCTTCGAGGCATCTGGGCTCCATGTTGTTGCGATGGTACTGGGGAGGTTGCGCCACCAGCGCCAGGCTGAGAATCTTGTGGGGACACCCCAGGCCCTGTAGGTTGTAGGGACAGGGAATGAGTGGGACTCTGTGAGGGAGAGGGGGAAGGGGAAACAGGAGGACTGGGGCCTTTGAAATAGGAGAAGAGGGAGGATGCGATGGAGGGCGCTCCAGGGTCAGGAGGAGGCGCCCCCTGTGCTGGCCCCTGAGGACCTGGTCTTCCAGCCACTGGGGGGATAACACCCCCTATTTTGGCAGTCTGCGTCCTCATCCGGTCTTGGGTTTCTTTCGATAGATGCTGTGTCACACTGATTCCTGGTGGGACCCCTTCTCCAGCCCCACGTGGGTCGTTTGGGGAGAAGGAAACAGGTGCAGAGATTTGTGTGGGACTGGAGCCAGGGGTTAGAGGTGCTCCAGTGCCTAGATGTTGTTTGCTGCTAGGCTGAGGTGCTCCAGCCTGTTGCCTTTGTGGATTTCCTTGTGGTTGGCCTGGTCTTCCTGGCTGTCTCTGCTGCAGCATCTCTGCTTTCCTCATCATTTCTTCATATACCTCCTCTGCACTTTTCAGTGTCTTGTCCAACGGTGAAGTGGCAGTATGTTTTTCAGTGGGGGAGTAGAGAGACATGAAGGTGGGTAGGTTGTGGTGGCTTCCTGACTTGTAGAGCTTGGAGCTCATCATTTCAAAGCTCTCGGCTTCTGAGTCCATGGAAGGGGAATACTCTGAGCAGGAGGATCTGTGGAGCTCCTCCATCTCCGCTGCCTGTCTCAACTCCTCTGTCGGGGAGGCATCCTCGATGGGCGAGAGGTTGCTGGGGGGAGTCTTGGATCTCTCTCTACGTCTCTGGGCCCTTAGCTCCTCTTTGTCCCTCTTGGTTTTCCTGGCTGTACTGCGGATCCTCTGCAGGTCCAGATCTTTCATTTTCTCCTGCTCTCTCAGAAGCTCCTCCTCTTCTCTCAGCTCATCTTCCTCGGATGAGTCCTCGATGGTGGGCAGGAGTGGGCCGTGGGAGCGGTGGCGAGCCTTCCTCTGCTGCTTGGCTTCCTCCAGTCTCTGCCTGCGGCTGGGGCTGCTGTCACTGTCATCCTCCATGGAGGACAAGGAGGTAGGGGACGTGCCAGATGTGTAACTGGGAGTTGTGGCAGGAAGGGTGGATGAATACTCCCCCCTCGACCGCTCCTCTGGTGATCCAGTCAGACTCTCCATCTCCAGCTCTGGCTCTCTGAGGTCATGCTCTGAATTGTTCAGCTCAATGGTCTTAAACCGCCGCAGGCCTCCTTGGGAAGCCATCATACCTTCGTCGTCTTCGTCATCTACCCCCTTGGTGTCCTCCTCAAAACTACTGGAATGGTGGGTGAAGCTGCGTCGTTTCTCCTTCCCCAAATCCTTTTTGTTTTTCGTTTTCTGGTAGCCGTACTCTTCCTCCTCCTCCATCTCATCCTCGTCAGCGCTCATTTCCATGATCTTCCTCCTCATGAACTCCTCATCTGTCATTTCTTTATGGGACTTCTTCTGCCTGGGCGGTAAGGGGGACAGACCACTCTCGCTGCTGTCCTCCACATAGTCGTGGCGCAGCTTGCAGCTGAGATCGTCCGACACCTCCCCGTCAGAGTTGTTCTCCCCGCCCTGGTCTGTAGCGGTCTTGGACCTGGACTCTAGCAGTGGCCGCATGAAGCTCTCTAGCTTAGTGATCTCAGAGGGGCTGGAGAGGCTACGTTCACTCAGCTTTAACCCCGGATCCTCACGGATATGGCCTGTGATCTCGCCCACGGAGCCAGAGATCCCATCTGAGGAGTATCCCGTGTCACTGAGGCTCTGCGTGCTGGACTTGTTGGAATCCTAAAGGAAAGAGAGAAACAAGAGAGACAAGTCAGAGGCCAGTATTAGCATCAGTCCTGTTGCCCCCTGACTGAAATAATTTATGTAGCAAAAAGTCTATTACAGGCAACAGTGCACCCTTTCTTTCCTATCGTTTCACCTAACTCATCGGCAGAGTTACTTTATTTCACAGATGATAGGGGTTGGGATAAAAGTACTGGAGTTTTTACAGGCTGTATTATTATTCTGGCAAGACATGAGAATAATTACATTGAAAATAATTCAGTCATCAAAGCACAGGCAAATACAGTTGAAGTTGGACGTTTACATACACTTAGGTTGGAGTCATTAAAACTGTTTTTTCAACAACTCCATAACTTTCTTGTAAACAAACTATAGTTTTGGTAAGTCACTTAGGACATCTACTAGTCATTTTTCTAACAATTGTTTACAGACAGATTATTTCACTGTATCACAATTCCAGTGGGTCAGAAGTTTACATACACTAAGTTGACTGGGCCTTTAAAGAGCTTGGAAAAATCCAGAAAATAATGTCATGGTTTTAGAAGCTTCTGATAGGCTAATTGACATCATTTGAGTCAATTGGAGGTGTACCTGTGGATGTATTTCAAGGCCTACCTTCAAACTCAATGCCTTTTTGCTTGACATCATGGGAAAATCAAAAGAAATCAGCCAAGACCTCATAAAAAAATTGTAGACCTCCACAGGTCTGGTTCATCCTTGTGAGCAATTCCCAAACACCTGAAAGTACCACATTCATCTGTACAAACAATAGTACGCAAGTACAAACACCATGGGACCACGCAGCGGTCATACCACTCAGGAAAGAGACGCATTCTGTCTCCTATAGATGAACTAACTTTGATGCGAAAAAGTGCAAATCAATCCCAGAACAACAGCAAAAAACCTTGTGAAGATGCTGGAGGAAACAGGTACAAAAGTATCTATATCCACAGTAAAACGAGTCCTATATCGACATAACCTGAAAGGCCGCTCAGCAAGGAAGAAGCCACTGCTCCAAAACCACCATAAAAAGCCAGACTACAGTTTGCAACTGCACATTTTTGGAGAAATGTCCTCTGGTCTGATGAAACAAAAATAGAACTGTTTGGCCATAATGACCATCGTAATGTTTGGAGGAAAAAGGGGGAGGCTTGGAAGCCGAAGAACACCATCCCAACCGTGAAGCACGGAGTGGCAGCATCATGTTGTGGGGGTGCTTTGCTGCTGAAGGGACTGGTGCACGTCACAAAATAGATGACATCATGAGGGTGGAAAATTATGTGGACATATTTAAGCAACATCTCAAAACATCAGTCAGGAAGTTAATGCTTGGTCACAAATGGGTCTTCCAAATGGACAATGACCCCAAGCATACTTCCAAAGTTGTGACAAAATAGCTTAAGGACAACAAAGTCAAGGTATTAGAGTGGCCATCACAAAGCCCTGACCTCAATCCTATAGAAGATTTGTGGGCAGAACTGAAAAAGAGTGTGTGAGCAAGGAGGTCTACAAACCTGACTCAGCTACACCAGCTCTGTCAGGAGGAATGGGCCAAATTCACCCAACTTATTGTGGGAAGCTTATTGAAGGCTACCTGAAACGTTTGACCCAAGTTAAACAATTTATAGGCAATGCTACTAAATACTAATTGAGTGTATGTAAACTTCTGACCTAATAGTAGAGTGATTTTTTCCCCCAGCTTTTATTTCTTTCATCACAGTGAAATGTGATGAAAGAAATAAAAGCAGAAAAAAAATCACTCTACTATTATTCTGACATTTCACATTCTTAAAATAATGTGGTGATCCTAACTGACCGCAGACAGGGAATTTTTACTAGGATTAAATGTCAGGAATTGTGAAAAACTGAGTTTCAATGTATTTGGCTTTGGTGTATGTAAACTTCTGACTTCAACTATATATAACAGATAATGTAATTAACGTTATTAAAGCTCATGCAACTATATCAGATAATGTAATGAATGTTATTAAAGCACAGGCAACAATTACAGACAATGAAATGCACACAAATATGACTGTAAAAAGGGTAAGATAAAAAGTGACAAAAACAGTTAATTCAGTTAAGAACAAATTCTTATTTTCAATGACGGCCTAGGAACAGTGGGTTTAACTGCCCTGTTCAGGGGCAGAACGACAGATTTGTACCTTGTCAGCTCGGGGATATGAACTTGCAACCTTTCGGTTACTAGTCCAACGCTCTAACCACTAGGCGGATCATACAGGTAATGCAGATCAAACAGGCTTAACATTATGATCGAACTAATAAAAACACCAAGAAAAGATACCAAAGATGATGCATGGTAAACGGCTGATGCTTGGGGATAGAGATGACAAGGAGAAGGGGGATGAGAATGATATAATGATCATAGTGATGATGACGGTGACAACAACGATGACGAGTATGACGATTACTAAAATGAGGTAAATTAAATTCCGGTGGTAAATCAAGAAGAATTACGGTGGTGAAGATGCTGAAGTTGAAAAGTTGCAGGGAGCTCACGTCATGGTGTTTTGACTTCTGTGAATCTTCAAAGGGTTTCTTCTTTTCATCGTGTGATGTGGTGATGGCTTCAGGTGCTCCCTTCTTGGGCGAGGCTTTGGCTTCATTTTCCTTATGAGCTTTGGGGACGACTTTAGTTTTATCCTGGCCCTGCTGCTGTTTACCGGCCTGCTTGTTGGGTTTAGGTTGAGTTGGTGAACTCTTAGTAGGAGAGGGTGCACCCTTGGTAGGGGTGGATGCAAATTTAACAGGGGAGGGCTGGGCAGAACCCTTGCTCTGGGCAGTGAGTCCTGTCTGTTTGGCAGGGGAGGGTGTGCCCTTAGCAGGGGTGTATGCTGTTTTAGCAGAGGACAGTGCACCCTTGGCTGGGGAGGGCTGGGCAGTACCCTTACTCTGGGCAGTGGGTCCTATCTTTTTGGCAGGGGAGGGTGTGCCCTTAGCAGGGGTGGATGCTGTTTTAGTGGGGGTGGGTGCACCCTTGGCAGGGGAGTGTGCACTCTTACCTGGGAAGGGTTGTACCTTGGCAGGGGAGGGTTGGGCAGGCCCCTTGCTCTGTTTGGCAGGGGAGAAAGGAGGGCCACTTACTTGGGCACCCAGTGGTTTTTGTTGCTGTTGAGGATCAGTGGGCCATAGCCCATCCTGCTGATTGGGCCCTCTCTGCTGAGGCTGTTGTTGATTGGCTGGAGCTGAGTGCCGTGGGGATCCCATTGGCTGAGGAACAGGAAGAGGAGCATCTCCCAGGGCCCCAGACAAAGCTCTCTGGGTCTGGCAGTTCAGGCAGAGCCATTCTTTATTCTGAAACACAGACAGAACAAAAAGAGGCCTTTAGAAAACTGCAATGTACAGGATTGTATCAAAACAAACATTGTCGGTTGACTGCAAACTGAAGATTATTCTATAATGATCATTCAAAAAGGGACAATAACAATGTCAGTCAAAGAACATTTACAATCAAGAAACAATTAATAAAACATAGTCAGGAAGAAACATTCAACAAACAGCCTCACACATACCACAGTGACACATAATGTGGTAGAAGTGGGATGGTGGGAGCTGAGAAGAGGTGCCTTACTTGTCCAACACGGTGAGTCTGCTTGAGTAACATTAAGGTAAGACAGGACAGGAATAGTACTATCGTTGTCTGCACTACAGCGGTCTGCACTACCTGCTGTCTGCACTACCGCTGCGCTCACAGCAGCACTTAAAAATTAAGCATGTCCTCTTAACTGAAATAATATAAAAACACAACTCTCCAATAAATCAGCCTCGTAGAAGGTTTAAGCCGCTAATATACACCAACGCTACATCCCAAATAGCACCCTATTCCCTATACAGTGCACTATATAGGGAATACAGTGCACTATATGGTGCACTCTATAGGAAATACAGTGGAATTTTGAACACCACTATTTTTCTTTCATCTGGAACAGTCATTCGGATTCCCATGTAAAATAGACTTTAGAGTGACCCATAATATATATATATCACCCATAATATTTTTGGAGGATAGGAACACTCAACATTTTTCTCATGGCTAACTACCAGAAAGTTTAAAAAGATAGGCTGAGTGGGCGAGAAGCTTATATTCATGAGCTTGCCTTGACTGACAGCTCTTTGTCAAGCAACTTGAATGCAGTGAGCAGTGTTGCAGTAAAATCATCTCAAGCTAATTTGGAGATACACAAAGCAATGATGTCCATTTTTTAAAATACATTTCCCGTTTAGTATGTCTCTTGATGCGGTTCACAGCAGCAGTGATGGATGTGTAGACAGAAGAACTGCTGTCAGAGTTTTGGATGACCTTTCACCCTATTTTGTTCCATGCTGGCTGAAGACCTAGCTAGCCAGTAACTAGTTAACACCAGATAGATGAAGACCGAGCTAGCCAGTAACTAGCTAACACCAGACACAGATGAAGACCTAGCAAGCCAGTAACTAGCTAACACCAGACACAGATGAAGACCTAGCAAGCCAGTAATTAGTTAACACCAGACACAGATGAAAGGGGAAGCATAAGTATATTTGCCAGAGATAAATAGTGTAAACTATTATATTTGCTAACACCCTACAGTCACATTTTGGCACCAGTAGAGTAGCTACACAAAACATACAAATGTATGTGGAAATTAGTGGATTCAGCTACTTCAGCCACACCCTTTGCTGTATAAAATCAAGCACACAGCAATGAAATCTCCAGAAACAAACATTGGCAGTAGAATGGCTTTACTGAAGAGTTCAGTGACTTTCAACGTGGCACCGTCATAGGATGCCACCTTTCCAACAAGTCAGTTCATCACATTTCTGCCCTGCTAGAGCTGCCCGGGTCAACTGTAAGTGCTATTATTGTGAAGTGGAAATGTCTAGGAGCAACAACAGCTCAGCCGTGAAGTGGTATGCCACCACCAGCTCACAGAACGGGACTTCTGACTGCTGAAGCATGTAGCGCGTAAAAATTGTCTGTCCTCAGTTGCAACACTCACTACCGAGTTCCAAACTGCCTCTGGAAGCAACGTCAGCACAAAAACTATTTGTTGGGAGCTTCATGAAATGGATTGGCCAAGCAGTCGCACACAAGCCTAAGATCACCATGCGAAATGCCAAGCATTGGCTGGAGGGGTGTATAGCTTGCCACCATTGGAATCTAGAGCAGTGGAAACTCGTTCTCTGGAGTGATGAATCAAGCTTCACCATCTGGCAGTCCGATGGACGAATCTGGGTTTGGCGTATGCCAGAAAAACACTACCTGCCCCAATACATGATGCCAACTGTAAATTTAGTGGATGAGGAATAATGGTTTGGGCTGTGACCCTTAGTTCCAGTAAAGGGAAATCTTAACGCTATATCATATAATGACATTCTAGATGATTCTGTGCTTCCAAATTTGTGGCAACAGTTTGGGGAAGGCCCTTTCCTGTTTCAGCATGACTATCCCCCTGTCCACAAAGCAAGGTCCATACAGAAATGGTTTGTTGACATCAGTGTGGAATAACTTGAATAGCCTGCACAGAGCCCAGACCTCAACCCCATCGAACACCTTTGGGATGGATTAGAACGCAGACTGCAAGCCAGGCCTAATTAACCAACATCAGTGCCAGACCTAACTAATGCTCTTGTGGGTGAATGGACACAAGTACCAGCAAGCGATGTTCCAACGTCTAGTGGAGAGCCTTCCCAGAAGAGTGGAGGTTGTTATAGCAGCAAAGGGGGGACAAACTCCATATTAATGCCCATGATTTTGGAATGAGATGTTCCACGAGCAGGTGTCCACATACACTACATGACCAAAAGTATCTAGCTATATAAACCATGCCCCACTGCAAACATGTCTTCTCCGATGTTGGTAAGAAGGTGGTACTTATTAAAATTAGAGTTAGGGTGATGTCACCCGATACCATTAATAATCTCACCTCATTAATCCAAGTGTTTGAAAAGGGGTGAGGGACCAGTATCTTTTGATCAACATTTCTCAATGTAGAAGCAAGTGTCATTTTTCATAGATCGATCTGGTTTCATCCAAATATCATCCAATTTCATGAAAAACATGATTTTGGCTGTTGGTGTTCAGGATCTGAACTAGGGTTGAACACTTTCCTGGTATTTTACAAATGTTCCATCTCGAGAATAAATCCCTTTTCTCTCGGGTAACTGTAAGAAACATATTAAACTCATGTAATAACGCATTCACTGACTGTTGTCTGCCTGTGGCCTAACCATGCAATTGTGGCTTGCACACTGTGTCATAACCCTACCCTCCCCCTGTTCTTCTGTAGATACTAATCGCACTGGTAAAACCCTGTACGGGTGGCTGATTGAGATAACACATATACTGAACATATATACTGAAATTCCTAAAACACAAACACTCGACCTCCTTCGGGATGGGCTCCAAAGACAAAGAACTCTGTCAAGAACCAATGGGATACGGACACCAGGCTGGAGGGGACTGTCTATCACCTACAAGCAACCTACCAGAAACCAGGACTACCAGAATCTACCTACGACATTTCAATGTATTTAAGGGTCTGCATATCATGTTTCGGTCTCTTTTTCCGAAAGTTCCATAAGAGCTGGACGAAGGAGCCGTGCGCACATTTTGCCAAACATCATTACACATTGAATAAACGGTCTTTTATTATACCTTATCCGCCTTGTCCAGAGTCTCAACTTGATCTCATTTCCCATATACTTATTCATCAACATAACCCGGTATTTCCCGCCAAAACCAAAACCTGTAGTGTCGGTCAAAGGCATCATAAAGCATATAAATAAGTCTGGATTTGATTAGAGCTTTGATCAGCATGAAAATGCCAACCCGATGCTACCTGAACCTGATGAGCCCTGCATTGACATTTAATGAGCCCAAGCCAGAATGATTGACGTTATCCAATAGGCCTACAGATATGATATGCTGCACATTACCCACAACAGAAAAACAGAAAAGCCCATAGATGTAGCTAGCTATACGCTCTCTTGGGTAAATAAACTAGCTCCATCCAGTAGGCTAATCTTGTTGCGTGTGAACTGTATTACTGTACTGTGGTAATGTGGTATTAACGTCATTACATATACACGCCGCCAGGGGGTGTATGACTTGAGTACCGAGGGGTATTCTCTTATTATTTCACCTTTATTTAACCAGGTAGTCCAGTTGAGAACAAGTTCTCATTTACAACTGCGACATGGCCAAGATAAAGCAAAGCAGTTCGACACATACAACACAGAGTTACACATGGAATAAACAAACGTACAGTCAATAACACAATAGAAAAGTGTATATACAATATGTGCAAATGAAGTAGGATTGGGGAGGTAAGGAAATAGGCCATAGTGGCGAAATAATTGCAATTTAGCAAATTAAACACTGGTGTCATTGCTAGAGTATTGGAATGCACTCAAATACACACGTTGAGTGCAGCTGCGACTGCCTGCCTGTTACACCATGCTCAAGGGTTAGTAGTAAAGTAATCGGTGGACAAAGAGATGCTCCCTCACGCCTTCCAAAGCATGAATAGTTCCATGGGTTACTACATGCACTGTATTGTGTGGACTGGAATTACGCACATCGTTCAAACCATGATAAAGCAGAAGAGAACGTGCGATTACTAGGCAGCACATACGGCCTTCGCTAGTATAGGCTAGCGAATTTGATTTTGAAATATAATAGGGCCTATTTGTATAATTAGTAGGCTAACTATATACCTTCCATAATATTTCCCCTAATGTTATTAACCTACCTCATATTTCTTGCTTCAGTCCTTCCTCGCTTTCAACAGTTAAAATACGTTTCGTTATCCTCATCTTCATCATTCTAATGTCATCCTTGTTTAATATAGGACTGGAATTAGATGCAGGAGGCTTTCACTTTTCTTCGCGAAGATTGAATGATTTTAGATTTAAATGAATAACTGTTATAGCCTACCGCCATCGCATGTTCACTCTTCTTTCAAACTACCCTGAGTTATGTTGGCTGCTGTATTTAACGTTCAGCAACAACAACAAAATGTTTGCGTTCCTCTTAGAATAGGCTATTGTTATAAGAAATGCAAACCATAATAATGTCCTGCAAGCTATTATAGTCAATATTTTCCTGCATGGGAATCCAAAGAGCTAAGGAACGTTAATAAGGAAGCCAGCAGAGCACCGTAATGAACACGTTGGAAGACATTGAACTGGTTTTAAGCGCAAGGCGATGCAGGTGTTAATTTGTAAAGGACCACAGGAGGTAGCTGGGTCCAGGGGCAGGCAAAAGGTCATGCACAGAGGTTCCAAACAGGCAGGGAAAAGGCTAGTAACGTCGTTCGGGAAATCAGGTAATACGTTTGTTATGTACCCCAGTTTCTGTGTTGTGGTTTTGTTTGAATGTGTGTGTTTCAGGATGGCTTCCTGAAATTCCCCCAAGCAGCTAATTGGAGCTGACCCCGCCCCCTCGTCAGGATACAGCTGTATCCCATTACAGACTTCTCTCCAGCTGTACAAACCAGTGTTCTGTTGCTCAGAAGAGAGATGATTAGTGTGTCCTGTGTTGGTAAGCGAGTTGAGGGTGATTACCTGTGTTGGTTGTTTCTCAAACAGATTTGGTATGTACTATGTTAGTTGTTGCTGAGAGAGCTGATGGTTATGTTCTGTGTTAGTTTGTTGCTCAGTCAGAGAGCTTATTTGGTGTCCTGTGTTTTTTGTTGTAATATTCTGTTTCATTTGCTCACAGGGGGGGAAGGTACCTCGGGAGTGCTTAGGCAAGAGACATGCGGGTATACATAACCCGTTGTATTTACTATCTATACACTCTAGGCAAGACCTGGGCGGACCACCCCCTATATTTTGGTTGGCGCACCAGGTGGTCCTAAGGTAGGTAGGAGAGGGGGCTTTGACATTTTACTTTCTTTGCTTTGGTTCCGTCCAGCCCCTCTTCCCCAACATTACCGTGTGACGGAATAAATTCCCTGTGAACAGTACCCATCTCTTCCTTTGTCATCCTTACTCGCACCTAGAGTCCCATACCTCTTTCACTCCACGGGGAGTGGAGTTATAGCCGAGTGTTGCGTTCCCTCTTCCTAGCGGCGTACGTAACGTTGATAACAGGAAATCTGATAGGCTAAAACACAGGCAGTGACTAGGCAAAGGTGTCGTTTGTGAGGCAGGCAAAACGATCATACACGGGAGGCTTAGATCACAAGGGGGGAACCCGCGCTCCGAATAGACGTGTCACAAAACAGGCAATACTTCGCAAAGAACAGAACTAGTTTGTGTGTGTGATAATGACATACAGGTGATTGTTCACACAATGTTATGTGTTTGAGAGCGTGAGCTGCGTTCAGGGGATCTATCTACGTGTTTGAGAGTGAGTTGGAAGCCGACGTTACAAGCACAGGTGATTGCGCAAGAGACCGGCTATACATTAGATGCTTATTATGCATAACCCATCAATTAGCTAAATATAAGGCTAATACTGCATTAAATGTATGCCTATATACTTTACGTATCAATCTAGAAGAGTTGATGGAGTGTTCGCGCGTGTACTGATTCAAAGCAACAATATTCGAGTGCTCGGCAGTAAAGTAGCTATTTCGGGTATTTGTACTTTTAATATTTACATTTGACTCCTTTTACTTCACTACTGTACATTCCCTAAGAAAATATTGTATTTTTTTCTCCATATATTTGACACCCAAAAGTAGGCTAGTTGTTACATTTTGAAAGCTTAGCAGGTTAGGAAAATAGTCATTCACGCACTTATCAACCGAACATCCCTGGTCATCCTTACGGCCTCTGATCTGGCAGACTCACTAAACACAAATGCTTTGTTTGTAAATTATGTCTGAGTGTTGGCGTGTGCCCCTGGCTTTCAGTAAATAAAAACATTTAAATGGTGCCATCTGGTTTGCTTAATATAAGGAATTTGAAATTATTTAATTTTTACTGTTGATTAAGTATATTTTAAACCAAATACTAGACCTTTACTGGGTGACGACGTCATTTTCTATTATGGTATCTTTACTTTTACTCAAGTATGACAGTTGGGTACTTTTCCAACACTGGTGATAGGACGTTTTAATACTCTGCAGCTGCAATAAAATAAAGCATCTTTACAATTAAACAAGTTGATTCCAGAAAACCAGATGGAGACGGGCAAATTAGACGCGCATTCGGTCTTTATATTACGTTAGCATAGGCTATGCTGCATAAAATGTAGGCCTACCTGTCACAAGAAAAAAAAAGTTACCATGATGAGAAGTCTACATGCATTGTGAACTGCGCTCAATACTGAGATGGAGTGTCTGTCCCCACCCTGAGTGTTGATTCATCATGCAGAGGCCGTAGGGCAACCATTTTTAGACATATCATTTTACAGTTACATTTCACGCCATGCTGTTCAAATACATTTATTATAATTTACAGGTTTCTTGCAATTATTTATCCTGGAAAAGGGGAGTGGTTTTGGGTGGGAAATCCTAGTAAATCTTGGTAACAGGTTCCCTCCTTTCAACCCTAATCTGAGTTTCTTCCGAGTGTGATAATTTGCCTCAGATTAAAACCGACAGGCATTGGATTAAGTATACGCTCAACAAAAATGTTCCTTCCTACATTTTGAACCAAATATCTATGACCTTTAAAGTCGGATTAGGTATTTCAAGCATGGCAGTAGCTGCAGTGTGGCCCTTGACAGGATAGGTCAGAGCTGGCTAAAGGACACAGTCAAACCCCTGTAGCTGTACATTTCAAAAGGCTGTCTAAATCAAGTCTTTCATCTGTATGAGAAGACTTAATCACCAGACATTGTTAAGCGCTTTGAAGCACATGAGATGACGCCACTGTATGAATACAAATCAGTACTATTGTTATTAGTGGTGAGACAGAGACCCAACTGCAAGTAGTTCCACAGTCAACTGTTCAGATGTAATCCTTCATGGAGCAGATGACACTCATCAACAGTTACACACAGACTGTCACCCCTCACATTCAATCAACAAAAGGTACATAAAAAAATGAAACCCTATCCCTATATAATGTACTACTTTTGACAGGATTCTTATAGGCCCTGGTCAAAAGTAGTTCACTACAGGCAATTTTGGATGTAACCCGAGAGTTAGACACAGGCACCCATCCCTCACATTCATACTTCCCACCACAGATTATGTCAACACTCGTTCTGAGAAAAAGGGTGTAAACCTATCAAAGACAATATTAGCAGAAACACATTCCATTTCAGATCACAGGAGCTGATCAATGAGACGGATCTGACGTTTCCATATTAGGACAGCTTCAGTCTTAGCAGTTGTTTTATTCTCAGACCAATGGAAAATAAAAATGCTTCTATTACCGGTTATGAGAATTGAAAAGGGACATGGTGGGACCATGTTTGTAGCCCATTGCCTGCATTCAAATGGTCTCAGTAGAAACGCTGATCTAGGATCAAGCCTAGATCAGGCCTAGGCATGGAGAAATGGTGTCTGTGTACTGTAGTCGTCATTTCTTCACTCAAAGGTAATAATATAACCCGATAAACACCTCTATAGACAATTACCATCTGTACCATAAATCATATCCTGTATATGGTGTCCATAGGAGGACAGCATCCTTTATTGTTATGCCTTCTTTAACCTCTGAGGAGGAAATTAAGACTACAACAACATATTAGAAAATCATCCCACAGCATAAAGCTCATAAAGGAAAGCACAACACAGGTGTTAATAACGTCATAGAGGACATCTCTGCTACAGTACGCTTCCATAATTCATTGCAGAACATTTTAGATTACATTATTTCACCAACGCTAGATTACATTATTGTAAACTCATTTGAAAAGCATCTTATTTTTAGAATGTAATATTTCAAATGCATTCGGTGTGTAGTAGCAGCATGAGAAAAAACAACCTGCTGAATGTCTGCAACTATAATATGGCAATACAACTCAACAAAAAGTGAGCTACTCTTCTTGTAATGTCTTTAAGCCTGAACTAGTCTCACTCAATTGGTCAGCTGCTCAATTAAATTCTGGGTCCATACATGTTAAGAGAAAATATGAAGAGATGCTAGAACAAGAAGTGGAAATGGAATGAGGAGCTCTACCCTATCTCTTTGCAAGCTACGGGCCGAATGTACCATCCCCTTCAGAAATTCGAACAACGCTATTACCTGCAAAATCGTAATTTTTTCAAATAACCAGTGACAAAAAACCCAAACATCAGAATTACTGCTGCTTGTTATCCCACGCATCCCATTCCAATCCCAACAGATTCTATGCTACCAGTTATGTTTAAGTAGATCTGTCCACGAGAGATTCCTCTACTTGTAACCTGCTCACTGCACAGCGAACCTTTTCAACTGTCAAAACAATAACATTCTATATGCATGCCAACCAAAAGGTTCCCCAGTGAACATCCGTTGCTGCAGCGCACCATAATTATGAGTTAGCTAGCTAGCTAGATAGTTGGCTAGACAGCACAAAATGACAAGTACATCTTTTTTTTTCCAACACCAAAACTGAACAAACGAGTTACACTATATATACACAGAAGTATGTGGACACCCCTCTCTCTTTTCTCATTCTCCTACAGAGCACCATATGGGATTTCTCTGACATACATTATTAAATTAAGGTTGATTCAATGGAAAAGATAGATCTGTATACCTAACAATATGGAAAAATCCAGATGATAATGACATAATACATTTACATTTAAGTCATTTGGCAGACGCTCTTATCCAGAGCGACTTACAAATTGGTGAATTCACCTTATGACATCAGTGGAACAGCCACTTTACAATAGTGCATCTAAATCATTTAAGGGGGGGGGGTGAGAAGGATTAATACACTATAATACACTATATATACAAATGTATGTGGAAACCCTTTCAAATTAGTGGATTCTGACATTTCAGCCACACCCATTGCTGACAGGTGTATAAAATCAAGCACATAGCCATGCAATCTCCATAGACAAACATTGACAGCAGAATGGCCTTACTGAAGAAGTCAGTGACTTCATATGATGCCACCGTCCTCGGATGCCACCTTTCCAAGGAGTCAGTTCGTCAAATTTCTGCCCTGCTGGAGCTGCCCTGGTCAACTGTAAGTGCTGTTATTGTGAAGTGGAAACGTCTAGGAGCAACAACGGCTCAGTCGCCAAGTGGTAGGCCACACAAGCTCACAGAACGGGATCGCCTAGAGAGAGCTGAAGTGCTTAGCTCGCAAAAATCATCTGTCCTCAGTTGCAACACTCGAGTTCCAAACTGCCTCTTGAAGCAACGTCAGCGTAAGAACTGTTTGTCGGGAGCTTCGTGAATTGGGTTTCCATGGGCGAGCAGTTGCACACAAGCCTAAGATCACCATGCGCAATGCCAAGTATCAGCTGGAGTGGTGTATAGCTCGCCACCATTGGAATCTGGAGCAGTGGAAACGCATTCTCTGGAGTGATGAATCACGCATCACCATCTGGCAGTCCTGGATTTGGCGGATGCCAGGAGAACGCTACCTGTCCAAATGCATACTGCCAACTGTAAATTTTGGTGGAGAGGGAATAATGGTCTGGGGCTGTTTTTCATGGTTTGGTCCCGGTCCCTTAGTTCCAGTGAAGGGAAATCTTAACGCTACAGCATACATTGACATTCTAGATGATTCTGTGCTCCCAACTTTGTGGCAACAGATTGGGGAAAGCCCTTTCCTGTTTCAGCATGACTACCCCCCTGTCCACAAAGCGAGGTCCATGCATAAATAGTTTGTTGAGATGTGGAAGAACTTTACTGGCCTACATAGAGCCCCGACCTCAACCCCATCGAACGCCTTTGGGATGAATTGGAACGCAGACTGCGAGCCAGACCTAATCGCCCAACATCAGTGCTCAACCTCACAAATGCTCTTGTGGCTGAATGGAAGCAAGTCCCCGCAGCAATGTTCCAACATCTAGTGGAAAGCCTTAGGCTGTTATAGCAACAAAGGGGGGACCTACTCCATATTATTGCCCATGATTTTTGAATGAGATTCGACGAGCAGATTTATTATCCATTTGCTCTGGTGGTGTGAGCTACATTTGGCTAGCATAGCAAATATAAAATAAAATGTTATTTGTCACATGCACCAAATACAACAGGTATAGACCTCATGGTGAAATGCTTACTTACAAGCCCTTAACCAACAATGCAGTTCAAGAAATAGAAATATATATTTTTTTAACTAAATAAACAAAGTTTAAAAAAAAGTCAAAGTAACACAATAAAATAACAATAATAAGGCTATATACAGAGGCTATATACAGGGGCTACTGGTACCGAGTCAATGTACTGAGATTGGTCGAGGTAATTTGTACATGGTAGCGGTAAAGTGACTATGCTTAGATATCTAAGGACCTATCATGGTCCAAACACACCAACAATCGTTAAGAGGGCACGACAATACCTTTTCCCCCTCAGGAGCTGAAAAAGATTTTGTATGGGCCCTCAGATCCTTAAAGTTCTACAGCTGCACCATTGAGAGCAGCGTGACTTGCTGCATCACCGCTTGGTATGGCAACTGCTTGGCATTCGATCGCAAGGCACTACGGAGGGTAGTAGGTATGACCCTGTACATCACTAGAGATGAGCTCCCTGCCATCCAGGACCTCCATACTAGGAGTTGTCAGGGGAAGACCCTAAAAATTGTCAAAGACTCCAGCCACCCAAGACATAGAATGTTCTCTCTGCTACCGCACGGCAAGCGGTACCGGAGCACCAAGTCTGCGACCAAAAGGCTCCTAAACAGCAGCCATAACACTGCTGAACAGTTAATCAAATGGTTACCTGGAATATTTGCATTGACCCCTTTTTTTTGCACTGACTCTCTTGCATTGTTGGGGAATTGTTAGATTACAGGTTTGATATTACTGCACTGAACTAGAAGCACAAGCATTTCGCTACTCTCGCATTAACATCTGCTAACCATGTGTATGTGACCAATAAAATTTGATTTGGCTCCATCCACGCTCACTGGACTCTACCCACACACTCACACATACTAAATCAACAATCCAACACGCACATACACACACACACTACATATGCTCACACACACACACACACACAATACATACAGGCACAGTTTCACACTCTGTTTACTATCTATCCTGATTGCCTAGCCACTTCTACATGTACATATTACCTCAATCACCTCAACTACCTCATACCCCTGCACATTGACTTGGTACCGGTACTCCTTGTATACAGCCTCATTATTGTTATTTTATTGTGTTACTATGTCCTTTTTTTATAAAATAAAAATAAATAATTGTAAATTGTCTTACTTTTAACTCTGCATTGTTGGAAAAGGGCTCGTGAGTAGGCATTTCACAGTAAAGTCTACAGCTGTTGTATTCCACGCCTGTGACAAATTTAATTAAATTCGATCTCAACAAAATATAAACAATGTGTGAGGATTAGCTAATCCTGTTTCAGCATAGAAATGACAAGCCACATGTACAAGCGCATTGGACATGCCCACGAGGCCAACACTGATCACATCATATAGTATTGTCTGCTTTGCAGGCCATAAATAAGCTCAAATCCACTGTAAGCAATGGAACCAAAAGGATAGAACACAGATAGCAGAGGCAAGGGAGAAATACCCTGACCGTGCAAGGACACACACCCTAATCAAATTACACTTGAAGGTAGCATGCCAACCACTAGAGGACAGTGAGTGTCGCAGAATGAAACAAAAAGATGCTTACAGTACTCAAATATTGATAAATTCATGATAGACAGGAGACACTACTTAGACTTAGGGGGGATGACATCACATCACTGTGGCTACAGAACCCACCTTCAGCTCACCTGTGCTACAGTCACACCCCTTTCACCACCTTCTACGCCACCGACAGTATAACTCAGTGGGTGATTTGAGTCAGTTTAGCAGAATGAAATACCCAAAAGTTCTGTGAGTGCTAGATTGACTCAGTTCACACAGTCTGCTCTGCTGGCTGCTGAGGTTTATACGGAGAAGGAGGAGGTCAGTGAGTGTAGCAGAAGGGTGAGTGTGTTGAGGTTGATGCAGAGAAGGAGGCGGTCAGTGAGTATGTTGAAGTTGATGCAGAGAATGAGGTCAGTGAGTAGCAGAGGGGTGAGTGTGTAGCTCATGTGAGCTAGTTGACAGGTGAGTGCTAGGCTCTTTCTCAATTCATCCTTCCTCGATTGCTGTGATCTCCTTCTCAAAACCCATTGGAGAAGAAGGTTAGAGGGGAGGGACCTTTAACCTTCTCCTCCAATACAGTTGTGATACAATACAGGTGAGGAGATGGGATGTGAGTAATCAAGGAAAGACAAAGTGAGACAAAGCTCTAGTAGCCATCGTGTGGTGATGTCACCCACCCTGAAACATAAATTACTGTTATCTTAGCCCAACCAAGATCATGGTTTTTGTATCAGCTTCAAACCTGTGCAATACACAATGAGAGTGACAATACACAATACACAATACACAATGAGAGTGACAACCAAATAAAACAGACAAACAGGGAATGTTCAATGACCAAAAAATACGCTAAACTTAAAAATGCAAAAATCACTCCATTTTCCTGGTTGCTAAAATTCTAATTTCAGTTTATGTGACAAAACAAGCAGTCATTGTGTACATAATCATTGTGCCATCTAAAGTTCAACTGGAAAAATATTTTCCATAATCAAAAATATTGTATTTTCAGTTGTTGGAAGCTGGTGTACAAACCAAAAGTAAAAGATGACACCATTTACTTTTACTTCACACATTCCTAAAGAAAATAATGTACTTTTGACTCCATACATTTTCCATGATACCCAAAAGTACTTGTTACATTTTGAATGATGCAAGCAGTAAAATTTGATTTAAAAAACAGATTAAAAAAAAAAACTTATGAAGAGCGGGGACTGTGAAGCAACACAACCATTGGCACAGACACATGCATGCACACATGGATTTAGTAATGTAGATATGTGGTAGTGGTAGAGTAGGGGCCTGAGGGCACACAGTGTGTTGTGAATATATTGTAATGTTTTAAAATTGTATAAACTGCCTTCATTTTGTGGACCCCAGAGGAAGAGCAGCTGCTGCTTTGGCAGAAGCTAATGGGGATCCATAATAAATACAAATGTTTAGCATGACAGGAAAATGGTTCAATTCCCACACTTATCAAGAAAACATCCCTAGTCATCTCTACTGCCTCTGATCTGGCAGAGTCACTAAACACAAATGCTTAATTTGTAAATTATATCTGACTGTTGGAGTGTGCCCCTGGCTATCCGTTAATAAATAATAAAAAAACACAGAAATTGTTCTGTCTGGTTTGCTTAAAATAAGGAATTTTAAATGATTAAATACTTTTACATTTGACACTTAAGTATATTTATAGAGTTAAGAAATAGAGTTAAGAAAATATTTACTAAATAAACTAAGGTGATAAAATAATTAAAGATGTAATAAAAAAGTAACACCAGGAAATTACACAACAATAACGAGACTATATACAGGGGTTACTGGTACAGAGTCAATGTGTGGGGGGTACAGGTTAGTCAAAGTAATTTGTAAAGGGACTATGCATAGATAATAAACAGCGAGTAGCAGCCGAGTAAAAATGTAAATAGTCCAGGTAGCCATTTGATTAAACGTTCAGCAGTTTTATGGCTTGGGGGTAGAAGCTGTTAAGGAGACTTTTAGTCCTAGATTTGGCGCTCCGGTAGCGCTTGTGGTGCGGTAGCAGAGAGAACAGTCTATGATTTGTGTGACTGGACTCTTTGACAATTTTTTGGGGCCTTCCTCTGACACCGCCCAGTCTATAGGATGGCAGGAAGCTTGGCCACAGTGCTGTACTGGGCCATACGCACTACCCTCTGGAGCGCCTTACGATCAGATGCTGAGCAGTTGCTATACAAGGCGATGATGCAACCTCTGCTGCGCCGATCCTCAACACAGGGGCCCCACAAGGATGCGTTCTCAGCCCCCTCCTGTACTCCCTGCTCACCCATGACTGAGTGGCCACACACGTCTCCAACTCAATCATCAGGTTTGTTGACGACACAACAGTGGTAGGCCTGATTGCTAATCACGACGAGACAGCCTACAGGGAGGAGGTGAGAGCCCTGGTGGAGATGTGCCAGGAAAATAAACTCCTCCAAAGTCAACAAAATAAATGAGCTGATAGTGGACTACAGGAGACAGCAGAGAGAGAAGGTCAAAAGCTTCACTGACGACCAAAAGTGGTCTCTTCACACAGACAGTGTGGTGTAGAATGCGCAACAGTGCCTCTTCAACCTCAGGATGCCGAATCAATTCGGCTTGGCCCCTAAGACCCTCACAAACGTCTACAGATGCACCATTGAGAGCATTCTATCGGCCTGTATCACCGCCTGGTACAGCAATTGTACCATCCGCTACCGCAGGGCTCTCCAGAGGGTGGTGCGGTCATCCAAATGCTTCATCGGGGGCACACTGGCTGCCCGACAGGACATCTACAGCACCACGTGTCATATGAAGGCCAAGAAGATCATCAAGGACCCCAGCCACCCAAGCCACGGCCTGTTCACCCAGCTACCATCTAGAAAGGAGGAGACAGTACAGAGGCATCAAGCTGGGACCGAGGGACTGATAAACAGCTTCTATCTCCAGGCCATCAGACTGTTAAACAGTCATCACTAGCCAGCCTCCGGCCGGTACACTTTCCAGAACTGTAGACACGGTCACTAACCGGCTACCACCGTGTACTCTACCCTGCACCTCAGATACTGCTTTTCCCTATGTACACAGTCATTGAAGACTGGTCACTTTAATACTGTTTACATACTGTTTTACCCACCTTATTTGTATATACTGTATTGTAGTCAAGGCTCATCCTATATAACTACTACTGGACACACCTTTCTATTCATATACTGTCCATACTGTCTGCAGTGCATTTGGAAAGTATTCAGACCTCTTGACCTTTTCCACATTTTGTTACATTACAGCGTTAATCTAAAATGGATGAAATACTTATTTTTTCTTATCAATCTACACACAATATCCCATAATGACAAAGCGGAAACAGGTTTTTAGAAAAGTGTGCACATTTATTTAAAAAACTAAAACAGAAATACCTCATTTATATAAGTATTCAGACCCTTTGTTATGAGACTCGAAATTGAGCTCAGGTGCATCCTGTTTCCATTGAACATCCTTCAGATTTTTATACAACTTGATTGGAGTACACCTGTGGTAAATTCAATTGATTGGACATAATTTGGAAAGGCAAACACCTGTCTATATAAGGTCCCACAGTTGACAGTGAATGTCAGAGCAAAAACCAAGGTCGAAGGAATTGGCCATAGAGCTCAGAGACAGGATTGTGTCGAGTGACAGTCTGTGGAAGGGTACCAAAAAATGTCTGCAGCATTGAAGGTCCCCAAGAAAACAGTGGCCTCCATCAGTTTTACATGGAAGAATACTCACACCTGTGTTAACGAGAGAATCGCTGACATGATGTCAGCTGGTCCTTTTGTGGAAGGGCTGAAATTCAGTGGAAATGTTTTTTGATTCAGTTCATTTGCATGGCAAAGAAGGACTTTGCAATTAATTGTCACGCACTGACCGTAGAGATCTTTTTATTCTCTATGTTTGGCTGGTCAGGGTGTGACTTGGGTGGGAAACTCTATGTTCTTTATTTCTATGTTTTGGCTGGGTATGGTTCTCAATCAGTGTCACAACTTCTGCTGAAGTTGGTCCCTCTCCTTGTTAGGGCGGCGTTCGGCGGTCAACGTCACCGGCTTTCTAGTCACCACCGATCCATGTTTCATTTTCGTTTTGTTTTGTCTTATTCATACACACCAGGTTTCCATTCTATTAATTAATGTTCCTTATTTAACCCTCTGGTTTCCCTCTCTATTTTGTGCGTTACTGTTTGTCATGTGGGTTTGTTCTTTTGTCCTGTGAAATATTGTGTTTTCCTTGTTGGAACATTACTTATATTTTGAGTAAATTCTGATTATTACTCATATCTGTGTCCTGCACCTGACTCCACATCTTTCCATTCACCAACAACCTCACAATCAGGGACAGCTGTCTATCGTTGTTTCTGATTGGGAATCATACTTAGGCAGCCTGCTGTGCCACCTTAGTTTTGTGGGATGTTGTTTTTATACAGCTCTGTGTAGCCTACTGAACATTACGTTAGTTTTCCTTTTGTTGTTTTTTAGGTGTGCATTCTTAATAAAGACAAAATGTACGCCTACCACGCTGTACCTTGGTCCGACCATTTCGACGAGCGTAACATTAATTGCAACTCATCTGATCACTCTTCATAACATTCTGGAGTATGTGCAAATTGCCATCATTGTGTCATTCTCAAAACCTTTGGCCATGACTGTATATAAAGTGGGGCAAAAAAGTATTTAGTCAGTCACCAATTGTGCAAGTTCTCCCACTTAAAAAGATGAGAGAGGCCTGTAATTTTCATCATAGGTACACTTCAACTATGACAGACAAAATGTGGAAAAAAAATCCAGAAAATCACATTGTAGAATTTTTAATGATTTTATTTGCAAATTATGGTGGAAAATAAGTATTTGGTCAATAACAAAAGTTTATCTCAATACTTTGTTATATACGCTTTGTTTGCAATGACTTCACAAGGTTTTCATACACTGTTGCTGGTATTTTGGCCCATTCCTCCATGCAGATCTCCTCTAGAGCAGTTATGTTTTGGGGCTGTTGCTGGGCAACACGGACTTTCAACTCCCTCCAAAGATTTTCTATGGGGTTGAGATCTGGAGACTGGCTAGGCCACTCCAAGACCTTGAAATGCTTCTTACAAAGCAACTCCTTCGTTGCCCGGCGGTGTGTTTGGGATCATTGTCATGCTGAAAGACCCAGCCACATTTCATCTTCAATGCCCTTGCTGATGGAAGGAGGTTTTCACTCAAAATCTCACGATACATGGCGCCATTCATTCTTTCCTTTACACGGATCAGTCGTCCTGGTCCCTTTGCAGAAAAACAGCCCCAAAGCATGATGTTTCCACCCACATGCTTCACAGTAGGTATGGTGTTCTTTGGATGCAACTCAGCATTCTTTGTCCTCCAAACACGACGAGTTGAGTTTTTTCCAAAAAGTTATATTTTGGTTTCATCTGACCATATGACATTCTCCCAATCTTCTTCTGGATCATCCAAACGCTCTCTAGCAAACTTCAGACGGGTCTGGACATATACTGGCTTAAGCAGGGAGACAGATCTGGCACTGCAGGATTTGAGACCCTGGCAGCGTAGTGTGTTACTGATGGTAGGCTTTGTTACTTTGGTCCCAGCTTTCTGCAGGTCATTCACTAGCTCTCCCGTGTGGTTGTGGGATTTCTTCTCACCGTTCTTGTGATCATTTTGACCCCACGGGGTGAGATCAACCGTGGAGCCCCAGATCGAGGGAGATTATCAGTGGTCTTGTATGTCTTCCATTTCCTAATAATTGCTCCCACAGTTGATTTCTTCAAACCAAGCTGCTTACCTATTGCAGATTCAGTCTTCCCAGCCTGGTGCAGGTCTACAATTTTGTTTCTGGTGTCCTTTGACAGCTCTTTGGTCTTGGTCATAGTGGAGTTTGGAGTGTGACTGTTTGAGGTTGTGGACAGGTGTCTTTTATACTGATAACAAGTTCAAACAAGTGCCATTAATACAGGTAACTTGGAGGACAGAGGAGCCTCTTAAAGAAGAAGTTACAAATTAAAAATCCTACAATGTGATTTTCTGGATTTTTTTTCTCATTTTGTCTGTCATAGTTGAAGTGTACCTATGATGAAAATTACAGGCCTCTCTCATCTTTTTAAGTGGGAGAACTTGCACACTTGGTGGCTGACTAAATACTTTTTTGCCCCACTGTATATATTTTTATTTTATTTTATTTCACCTTTATTTAACCAGGTAGGCAAGTTGAGAACTCATTTACAATATCGACCTGGCCAAGATAAAGCAAAGCAGTTCGACACATACAACAACACAGAGTTACACATGGAGTAAAACAAACATACAGTCAATAATACAGTAGAAAATAAGTCTATATACGATGTGAGTAAATGAGGTGAGATAAGGGAGGTAAAGGCAAAAAAAAGGCCATGGTGGAGAAGTAAATACAATATAGCAAGTAAAACACTGGAATGGTAGATTTGCAGTGGAAGAATGTGCAAAGTAGAAATAAATATAATGGGGTGCAAAGGAGCAAAATAAATAAATACAGTAGGGGAAGAGGTAGTTGTTTGGGCTAAATTATAGATGGGCTATGTACAGGTGCAGTAATCGGTGAGCTGCTCTGACAGCTGGTGCTTAAAGCTAGTGAGGGAGATAAGTGTTTCCAGTTTCAGAGATTTTTGAAGTTCGTTCCAGTCATTGGTGGGTGCTGCTATGGTGACCAACGAGCTGAGATAAGGGGGGACTTTACCTAGCAGGGTCTTGTAGATGACCTGGAGCCAGTGGGTTTGGCGACGAATATGAAGCGAGGGCCAGCCAACGAGAGTGTACAGGTCGCAGTGGTGGGTAGTATATGGGGCTTTGGTGACAAAACGGATGACACTATGATTGACTGCATCCAATTTATTGAGTAGGGTATTGGAGGCTATTTTGTAAATGACATCACCGAAGTCGAGGATTGGTAGGATGGTCAGTTTTACAAGGGTATGTTTGGCAGCATTTTTATTTATTTATTTATTTATTTCACCTTTATTTAACCAGGTAGGCAAGTTGAGAACAAGTTCTCATTTACAATTGCGACCTGGCCAAGATAAAGCAAAGCAGTTCGACACATACAACGACACAGAGTTACACATGGAGTAAAACAAACATACAGTCAATAATACAGTATAAACAAGTCTATATACGATGTGAGCAAATGAGGTGAGATAAGGGCGGTAAAGACAAAAAAGGCCATGGTGGCAAAGTAAATACAATATAGCAAGTAAAACATTGGAATGTTAGATTTGCAATGGAAGAATGTGCAAAGTAGAAATAAAAATAATGGGGTGCAAAGGAGCAAAATAAATAAATAAATTAAATACAGTAGGGAGAGAGGTAGTTGTTTGGGCTAAATTATAGGTGGGCTATGTACAGGTGCAGTAATATGTGAGCTGCTCTGACAGTTGGTGCTTAAAGCTAGTGAGGGAGATAAGTGTTTCCAGTTTCAGAGATTTTTGTAGTTCGTTCCAGTCATTGGCAGCAGAGAACTGGAAGGAGAGGCGGCCAAAGAAAGAATTGGTTTTGGGGGTGACTAGAGAGATATACCTGCTGGAGCGTGTGCTACAGGTGGGAGATTCTATGGTGACCAGCGAGATGAGATAAGGGGGGACTTTACCTAGCAGGGTCTTGTAGATGACATGGAGCCAGTGGGTTTGGCGACGAGTATGAAGCGAGGGCCAGCCAACGAGAGCGTACAGGTCAAAATGGTGGGTAGTATATGGGGCTTTGGTGACAAAACGGATTGCACTGTGATAGACTGCATCCAATTTGTTGAGTAGGGTATTGGAGGCTATTTTGTAAATGACATCGCCAAAGTCGAGGATTGGTAGGATGGTCAGTTTTACAAGGGTATGTTTGGCAGAATGAGTGAAGGATGCTTTGTTGCGAAATAGGAAGCCAATTCTAGATTTAACTTTGGATTGGAGATGTTTGATATGGGTCTGGAAGGAGAGTTTACAGTCTCAAATCAAATCAAATCAAATTTATTTGTCACATACACATGGTTAGCAGATGTTAATGCGAGTGTAGCGAAATGCTTGTGCTTCTAGTTCCGACAATGCAGTAATAACCAACAAGTAATCTAACTAACAATTCCTAAACTACTGTCTTATACACAGTGTAAGGGGATAAAGAATATGTACATAAGGATATATGAATGAGTGATGGTACAGAGCAGCATAGGCAAGATACAGTAGATGGTATCGAGTACAGTATATACATATGAGATGAGTATGTAAACAAAGTGGCATAGTTAAAGTGGCTAGTGATACATGTATTACATAAGGATGCAGTCGATGATATAGAGTACAGTATATACGTATGCATATGAGAATAATAATGTAGGGTAAGTAACATTATATAAGGTAGCATTGTTTAAAGTGGTTAGTGATATATTTACATAATTTTCCATCAATTCCCATTATTAAAGTGGCTGGAGTTGAGTCAGTGTCAGTGTGTTGGCAGCAGCCACTCAATGTTAGTGGTGGCTGTTTAACAGTCTGATGGCCTTGAGATAGAAACTGTTTTTCAGTCTCTCGGTCCCAGCTTTGATGCACCTGTACTGACCTCGCCTTCTGGATGATAGCGGGGTGAACAGGCAGTGGCTTGGGTGGTTGATGTCCTTGATGATCTTTATGGCCTTCCTGTAACATCGGGTGGTGTAGGTGTCCTGGAGGGCAGGTAGTTTGCCCCGGTGATGCGTTGTGCAGACCTCACTACCCTCTGGAGAGCCTTACGGTTGAGGGCGGAGCAGTTGCCGTACCAGGCGGTGATACAGCCCGCCAGGATGCTCTCGATTGTGCATCTGTAGAAGTTTGTGAGTGCTTTTGGTGACAAGCCAAATTTCTTCAGCCTCCTGAGGTTGAAGAGGCGCTGCTGCGCCTTCTTCACGATGCTGTCTGTGTGAGTGGACCAATTCAGTTTGTCTGTGATGTGTATGCCGAGGAACTTAAAACTTGCTACTCTCTCCACTACTGTTCCATCGATGTGGATAGGAGGGTGTTCCCTCTGCTGTTTCCTGAAGTCCACAATCATCTCCTTAGTTTTGTTGACGTTAAGTGTGAGGTTATTTTCCTGACACCACACTCCGAGGGCCCTCACCTCCTCCCTGTAGGCCGTCTCGTCGCTGTTGGTAATCAAGCCTACCACTGTTGTGTCGTCTGCAAACTTGATGATTGAGTTGGAGGCGTGCGTGGCCACGCAGTCGTGGGTGAACAGGGAGTACAGGAGAGGGCTCAGAACGCACCCTTGTGGGGCCCCAGTGTTGAGGATCAGCGGGGAGGAGATGTCGTTACCTACCCTCACCACCTGGGGGCGGCCCGTCAGGAAGTCCAGTACCCAGTTGCACAGGGCGGGGTCGAGACCCAGGGTCTCGAGCTTGATGACGAGCTTGGAGGGTACTATGGTGTTGAATGCCGAGCTGTAGTCGATGAACAGCATTCTCACATAGGTATTCCTCTTGTCCAGATGGGTTAGGGCAGTGTGCAGTGTGGTTGAGATTGCATTGTCTGTGGACCTATTTGGGCGGTAAGCAAATTGGAGTGGGTCTAGGGTGTCAGGTAGGGTGGAGGTGATATGGTCCTTGACTAACCAGACACCTAAGTATTTGTAGTTGTCCACGTAATCTAAGTCAGAGCCATCCAGAGTAGTGATGTTGGACAGGCGGGTAGGTGCAGGTAGCGATCGGTTGAAGAGCATGCATTTAGTTTTACTTGTATTTAAGAGCAATTGGAGGCCACGGAAGGAGAGTTGTATGGCATTGAAGCTTGCCTGGAGGGTTGTTAACACAGTGTCCAAAGAAGGGCCAGAAGTATACAGAATGGTGTCATCTGCGTAGAGGTGGATCAGAGACTCACCAGCAACAAGAGCGACCTCATTGATGTATACAGAGAAGAGAGTCGGTCCAAGAATTGAACCCGGTGACACCCCCATAGAGACTGCCAGAGGTCCGGACAGCAGACCTTCCAATTTGACACACTGAACTCTTATCAGAGAAGTAGTTGGTGAACCAGGCGAGGCAATCATTTGAGAAACCAAGGCTGTCGAGTCTGCCGATGAGGATGTGGTGATTGACAGAGTTGAAAGCCTTGGCCAGATCAATGAATACGGCTGCACAGTAATGTTTCTTATCGATGGCGGTTAACCTCTTGAAACTCTAGGGGCGCTATATCATTTTTGGATAAAAAGACGTTCCCGTTTTAAGCGCAATATTTTGTCACAAAAAGATGCTCGACTATGCATATAATTGGTAGCTTTGGAAAGAAAACACTCTGACGTTTCCAGAACTGCAAAGATATTTTCTGTGCGTGCCCTAGAACGTGAGCTGCAGGCAAAAACAAGATGAAACGGCATCCAGGAAATGAGCAGGATTTTTGAGGCTCCGTTTTCCATTGTCTCCTTATATGGCTGTGAATGCGAGAGGAATGAGTCTGCCCTTTCTGTCGTTTCCCCAAGGTGTCTGCAGCATTGTGACGTATTTGTAGGCATATCATTGGAAGATTGACCATAAGAGACCACATTTACCAGGTGTCCGCCCGGTGTCCTGCGCCGAAATTGGTGCGCAAACCTCAGCTGCAAGTATTTTTCCATGGAATTCAGAGAAGAAAGCAGGCTTCCACGAACGATATATCAATGAAGAGATATGTGAAAAAACACCTTGAGGATTGATTCCAAACAACGTTTGCCATGTTTCGGTCGATATTATGGAGTTAATTCGGAAAAAGTTTGACGTTGTTGGTGACTGAATTTTCGGTTCGTTTCGGTAGCCAAATGTGATGTACAAAACGGAGTGATTTCTCCTACACAAAGATGCTTTCAGGAAAAACTGAACATTTGCTATGTAACTGAGAGTCTCCTCATTGAAAACATCCGAAGCTCTTCACAGGTAAATTATTTTATTTATTTGGTTATCTGGTTTTTGTGAAAATGTTGCGTGCTAAATGCTACTCAAAATGCTAAGCTAGCTTAGCATACTCTTACACAAATTAGTGATGACAGTGTTGTTAAGAAAAGGCTAAGCTTTAGAGCAGGCGCATTATTTTCATTTTATTTGCGATTTTCAGAAATCGTTAACGTTACATTATGCTAATGAGCTTGAGGCTATAACTGTATACAGGTTTTTTTCATAGCCAAACGTGAACAAAACGGAGCGATTTGTCCTACACAAATAATATTTTTTTTTGCTATCTAACTGAGAGTCTCCTCATTGAAAACATCTGAAGTTCTTCAAAGGTAAATGATTTTATTTGAATGATTTTATTGTTTTTGTGAAAATGTTGCTGGCTGAATTCTAGGCTTATAGCTATGTTAGCAATCAATACTCTTACACAAATGCTTGTTTAGCTATGGTTGAAAAGCATATTTTGAAAATCTGAGATGACAGTGTTGTTAACAAAAGTCTAAGCTTGAGAGCAAATATATTTATTTC
Organism: Oncorhynchus masou masou; assembly: GCF_036934945.1. Taxonomy (NCBI): domain Eukaryota; kingdom Metazoa; phylum Chordata; class Actinopteri; order Salmoniformes; family Salmonidae; genus Oncorhynchus; species Oncorhynchus masou. Next base: position 20,258,907 of record NC_088217.1, on the reverse strand, counting down.
ATTTCATTTGCGATTTTCATGAATAGTTAATGTTGCGTTATGCTAATGAGCTTGAGGCTATAAATAGAATCCCGGATCCGGGATTGCGCGACGCAACAGGTTAAGATATCGTTTAGGACCTTGAGCGTGGCTGAGGTGCACCCATGACCAGCTCTGAAACCAGATTGCATAGCAGAGAAGGTATGGTGAGATTCGAAATGGTCAGTAATCTGTTTATTGACTTGGCTTTCGAAGACTTTAGAAAGGCATGGTAGGATAGATATAGGTCTGTAGCAGTTTGGGTCAAGAGTGTCCCCCCCTTTGAAGAGGGGGATGACCTCAGCTGCTTTCCAATCTTTGGGAATCTCAGACGACATGAAAGAGAGGTTGAACAGGCTAGTAATAGGGGTGGCAACCATTTCGGCAGATAATTTTAGAAAGAAAGGGTCCAGATTGTCTAGCCCGGCTGATTTGTAGGGTCCAGATTTTGCAGCTCTTTCAGAACATCAGCTGAACGGATTTGGGAGAAGGAGAAATGGGGAAGGCTTGGGCGAGTTGCTGTGGTGGGTGCAGTGCCGTTGACTGGGGTAGCAGTAGCCAGGTGGAAAGCATGGCCAGCCGTAGAAAAATGCTTCTTGAAATTCTCAATTATGGTGGATTTATCAGTGGTGACAGTGTTTCCTATCTTCAGTGCAGTGGGCAGCTGGGAGGAGGTGTTCTTATTCTCCATGGACTTTACAGTGTCCTATAACTTTTTTGAGTTAGTGTTGCAGGAAGCAAATTTCTGCTTGAAAAAGCTAGCCTTGGCTTTTCTAACTGCCTGTGTATATTGGTTTCTAGCTTCCCTGAAAAGTTGCATATCACGGGGGCTGTTCGATGCTAATGTAGAACGCCATAGGATATTTTTGTGTTGGTTAAGGGCAGTCAGGTCTGGAGAGAACCAAGGGCTATATCTGTTCCTGGTTCTAAATGTCTTGAATGGGGCATGCTTATTTAAGATGGTAAGGAAGGCATTTAAAAAAAACAGACACCCTCTACTAACGGGATGAGGTCAATATCCTTCCAGGATACCCGGGCCAGGTCAATTAGAAAGGCCTGCTCGCTGAAGTGTTTCAGGGAGCGTTTGACAGTGATGAGTGGAGGTCGCTTGACCGCTGACCCATTACGGATGCAGGCAATGAGGCAGTGATCGCTGAGATCTTGGTTGAAAACAGCAGAGGTGTATTTAGAGGGCAAGTTGGTTAGGATGATATCTATGAGGGTGCCCGTGTTAACAGCTTTGGGGCGGTACCTGGTAGGTTCATTTATAATTTGTGTGAGATTGAGGGCATCAAGTTTAGATTGTAGGATGGCTGGGATGTTAAGCATGTTCCAGTTTACGTCACCTAGCAGCACAAGCTCTGAAGATAGATGGGGGGAAGAGGGTGGTCTATTGCAGGCAGCAACGGTGAGAGACTTGTTTTTAGAGAGTTGGATTTTTAAAAGTAGATGTTCAAATTGTTTGGGGACAGACCTGGATAGTAGATTGCAACACCGCCACCTTTGGCCATTCTATCTTGTCTGAAAATGTGGTAGTTAGGGATGGAGATTTCAAAGTTTTTGGTGGTCTTCCTAAGCCAGGATTCAGACATCCGGGTTGGCAGAGTTTGCTAAAGCAGTGAATAAAACAAACGTAGGGAGGAGGCTTCTAATGTTAAAATGCATGAAACCAAGGCTATTACGGTTACAGAAGTCATCAAAAGAGAGCGCCTGGGGAATAGGAGTGGAGCTAGGCACTGCAGGGCCTGGATTCACCTCTACATCACCAGAGGAACAGAGGAGGAGTAGGATAAGGGTACGGCTAAAAGCTATGAGATTTGGTCGTCTAGGACATCCGGAACAGAGCGTAAAAGGAGGTTTCTGGGGGCGATAAAATAGCTTCAAGGTATAATGTACAGAAAAAGGTATGGTAGGATGTGAATACAGTGGAGGTAAACCTAGGCATTAGTGATGATGAGAGATATATTGTATCTAGAAACATAATTGAAACCAAGTGATGTCATCGCATGTGTGGGTGGTGGAACTGAAAGGTTAAATAAGGTATAATGAGCAGGGCTAGAGGCTCTACAGTGAAATAATCCAATAAACACTAACCAGAACAGCAATGGACAAGGCATATTGACATTAAGGAGAGACATGCTTAGTCGAGTGATCATAAGGGTCCAGTGAGTAGTGAGGTTGGTTGGGGTCACGGCGATTCAGACAGCTAGCCGGGCCATGGGTAGCAAGCTAGCAGAGGATGGAGGTCTGTTTTTAGCCACCTTGTGCGTTTCCGTCGGTAGATTAGTGGGGTTCCGTGTGGTAGAGGGGACCAATCCAATTGGCAAAATAAATATAGTGACCCAAGAAAATTGTCCGATAGACCTATTCAGATAGCAGCCGATAAGACAGCTAACGATTAGCGGGCCGCAGATGGGTGTTCAGGTAACGTCGTGACAGAGGGCCCAGATTGGATAACTCCCTCAGGCAGATAACGTTGGTCGTCCAGTCGTGAAGGCCCGGTGGGGCTCCGCGTTGGCAGTAAAGCGGGTCCGGATAGGTGATTGTAGCCCAGGAGTGGCTGATGGAACTCTTCAGCTGGCAAGCCCCGGAATAATTGATATTTGCCCCGGGACCGACGTAAGCAATAGTAATTTGGATAGCCGCTAGCTTGCTGTAAGAGCCAGGTGTAAATGTCTAGAGCTTGCGGTAGAAATTCAGGGGTTATGGGGAGAAAATAGGTCCTGTATGCTCTGGTCTGAGTCGCGTTGTACAAAACTGGCGATAGCTTTACGAGCAAAAGGATAGCTGATGACCACCAACCGTGGTTAGCTAAATACTAACGTTAGCCAGTAAACTGGCTAGCTTCTATTGTGGATTTCAGATTTGAGGTGAATAATACTATATATATGTTCCAGAATTTGGCATTGGTCTTTCTGATATTTCTTAATTTCTTTATTTTTACTTTTGGATTATGTGAGTATAGTTTTGTATAGTTGTATTATTCCTGCATTGTTAGAGCTATAAACATAAGCATTTTGCTGCACCTGCAAATCTATTTACGCAACCAATAAACTTTGATTTGATTTGTTCTGTAAATGTGCAGGTCTCGGGCTGTAGGTGCATGAACAGTAATTATTAATATGTTAGAGTTGTACTGATCTTAGATCTGTAAGGCAATCTCGATTTTGTGTGTGTGTTTGCTTATTGTGTTCTCCAGTCTGGGTTTATTAGTACACCTGCGTGCCCTCAGGTGGAGCTGCTCTGGTCTGGTTGTGTAACATTATAATGGTGCAGAAACACTGAAGTGAACCTAAGCAACAAAAAAACACATACACATACACACACACACACTCATACACACACAAACACACCACTCTCTCAAACACACCCAGCACACCTGTCCAACCTCACACATAGAGTAGACAGATACCAATATAAATAAAAGGCCAATCTAACTAGATGAAAAGGAATGAAGAAGGAATTATGTTCAGAGATGACTGCACACAACACATAATGCAGAGTGCATCCATCTTCTTACCAATCAGACTGTAGTTGACCATAAAACAATAATGGCACAAACCACCTACCCAGCTAGCACAGTGGATCTGAGCCAATTCCAGCTGAGAGTCAGACTCGGCCAGCGCCATGTGGCCCGAGTCTGGGCACTATTACTTATGGCTAGGATGTGGGGATTGAGCTTTGGCCGATTCCGGTGTGAGTTATCTGGCCCAAATGTATTACTTAGGACTTGGGCCAATTCCAGTGAGAGTTATCTGGCCCAAATGTATTACTTGGGGCTCGAGCCGACTTGGGCTACTCTCTGCTTTATATAATTAACATTTAATTAGTTACTTATTTTTCCATATTTATCTCTTGTTTCTGTGATCAAAGAATACAATTAACATTTAAATGAAATCTCTCTTTGTGCAAGGCAATTGATAAGCATGAAAAACTTTGTGGATAGAACCTCCCGAGTGGCACAGCGGTCTAAGACACTGCATCGCAGTGCAAACTGCGTTGCTACAGATGCTGGTTCGAAACCTGTGCCGGCCGCGACCGGTAGACCCATGAGGCAACCCACAATTGGCCCAGTGTCGTCCAAGTTAGGGGAAGGTTTGGCCGGCCGGGATGTCCTTGTCCCATCGCGCTGTAGCATCTCCTGTGGCTGGCTAGGTGCATGCATGCATGACACCGTCGCCAGGTGTGTGGTGTTTCCTTCAACACAAAACTTTTTTTGTAGATGAGTATAATTTCTATGTATAAAATGTATAATAGTAATATTTTAAATTACTAAATCAGGCAAAGTTGGCTCAATTCCATTAGACGGAAACGGCCCTATGTACTTGGGCTGATTCTGGGCAGTCATTCATTTTGATTCCAGGCCGAGTCCGATACCCGATTTATGTATGATTAGGCCTAGCCTGTATGAAAATATCACCCAGAAGAGTTTTTCTTACAAACTATATCATCCGATATCCTCATTATGTACTAGTAGATGAGGCTGTTCCAAACCAATAAGTCAACTATACATCTTAGTCATTAGTGGAATACACTCTTAGAGAAAAAGGGTCTATCAAGAACCTAAAAGGGTTATTTGGCTGTCCTCATAGGAGAACCCAAATACATAATTTAGACATGACATCGTTTGGAACCAATAGATATGTGAAAATAAGCACTACATCAGCATAATGCTGCTTCCATCTACCATATGTACAGTGTCCATATTCAGACACCTCCCTGTTACTGGATAATCAGTCCATTAGCAGGACTGAAACTGAGGCTGTCCTAATATGGACACCGTACATTTGGCTTCCATCAGATCTGCTCCCCAGCTCTACTGATTTTCCAGTAAGGTTCAGTAAGGAGGTTCAGTCACCAGCGAGACATAGCGGAGCAAGAAGAGAGAGATTTTTTATCTAAGTGGGCAGTTGGAAAATGACATTTTCTCCAGCTGGGAAGGAGATAGAAAAGGAAGTTGTCAAAGGTTTGGCAAGAGAGAGGGAAAAAAAGAGAGTCTGTACTTTTCAAGGACAAAGCTAGCTTTTCCCTGCACACGACTCTTGTGATATTGGAGGTCCATTAGACACGCACAACAATAGGCACCAAGCCTGAGCAATCAACACATCCAAACACAGAGTCTGCACCCGAAAAGGCATCATATTCCCTCTGTACACTTTGAAAAAAGGGTTCCAAAAGGGTTCTTTGGCTGTCCCCATAGGACGGTGTTTTCCAACCCTGGTCCCTGAGTACCCCCAACGGTACACATTTTTATTGTAACCCTGGACAAGCACACCTGATTCAACTAATCATCAAGCCCTCAATGAGTTGAATGAGGTGTGTTTGTCAAGGGCTACATGAAACTGTGTACTGTTGGTACTGGAGGACCAGGGTTGGGAAACATTGCCATAGGATAACTATTTTTGGTTCCAGGTAGAACTCAATCGGATTCTACCTGGAACCAAAAAAGTTATAAAAAAAGGTTCTTGTATGGGGACAGTCGAAGAACCCTTTTAGGTTTTAGATGGCTCCTTTTTTTCTAAGAGTATAGAGCACAGGCTCTGGTCAAAAGGGATATCTAGTCAGTTGCAAAATTGAATGCATTCAACTGAAATGTGTCTTCTGCATTTACCCCAACCCCTCAATCAGAGGTGTGGGGGGCTGCCTTAATCGTCGGCGCCCAGGGAGCAGTTGTTGATCGGGGTTAACTGCCTTGCTTAAGAGCAGAATGCCAGATTTTTACACCTTCCTGGCTCTGAGATTCGAACCGGCAATCTTTCGATTAACAGCCCAATGCTCTTAACTGCTAGGCTACCTGCAGCACCCGACATAGGAAATAGGGTGCCATTTTGGATGCAACCCATGGGCACACAAATAAACGGCCCAACAACACCAAAGGAGAGAGATGGAGGGGCTATATTTTATATCTCTGTGTTACATAAGCAGACAGCAGAGAGTATCTCTACCCATAGCTCTCTGTGAGCCAGATAATGCCTTCGCTAATTCTGCCCAAATCCTGCACAACTTAGTTGGCTGTTGAAGCGAGACAGCAAGGGAGCGTGGAGCATGGCATGGAAACAGACGAAACACACTTTGTTTTTCTCTCCCTCAAGTGCTTTACTGAGGAGCTAAATATAAACAGGTGCAGCCAGGGCTCTCAGAACTAACCATCTGTGCAGTTTGCTTGTACATGGAAAAAGCTCAATGAGATGGAATATGTGGAATATGATCTGAGTGTATGTGCATGTTTGTTGCGTTTGTGTGTGTGTGTGTTGGTGTGGATGCGTGTTTGGTTTGTCTTGGTGTGGGTGTGTGTTGGGTTTATGTTGGTTGGGTTGGGTTTGTGTTGGTGTGGGTTGGGTTTGTTTTGTGTGGGTGTGTGTTGGATTTGTATGGGTGTGTGTTGTGTTTGTGTTGGGTTGGTGTGTATTGGGTTTGTGTGGGTGTGTGTTGGGTTTGTATGGGTGTGTGTTGGGTTTGTGTTGGTGTGTGTTGGGTTGGTGTGGGTGTGTGTTGGGTTTGTGTGGATGTGTGTTGGGTTTGTGTGGGTGTGTGTTGGATTTGTATGGGTGTGTGTTGGATTTGTGTTGTGTTGGTGTGTGTTGGGTTTGTGTTGTGTTGGTGTGTGTTGGGTTTGTGTGAGTGCGTGTGGGATTTGTGTTGGTGTGTGTTGGGTGTGTGTTGGGTTTGTGTTGTGTTGGTGTGTGTGTGTTGGGTTTGTGTTGTGTTGGTGTGTGTTGGGTTTGTGTGAGTGCGTGTGGGATTTGTGTTGGTGTGTGTTGGGTTTGTGTTGTGTTGGGTTTGTGTGAGTGCGTGTGGGATTTGTGTTGGTGTGTGTTGGGTTTGTGTTGTGTTGGTGTGTGTTGGGTTTGTGGGAGGAGGAAGTAGACAGAAAAAAGGGAAGAGTAAAAAGACAAACAAATTCCATATTTTGTATAATATTATAACCTCAAGGGCCCAGACACATACTGTTAGACGAACCCAGACATGCATATTCAGTCTCATTAAACCATCCTAACACAGTAACAAACCACACACACACGCAATCATACATAGTCCCCCCCCCCCCCCACCCCCAGTGTCACACAGACATCTGGAGGAGTTGGCCTGAAGGGGGAGAGCAATAGAGGCAAACATCACACAGGCCCTGGTCCCTGTGGACTCCTATGTCAGCTGGAAGACCCCATCCATTAACTACAGGCTTATCACTGGCTGACACCCAAACAGCAGGAAGATGTTAATGTAAATGCTAATAAGGGAATGCTATTAAGAATTTCTGCAGCTCGCTTCCTGTCACACGTTTTTGCAGCCCAACATGCCCCTCTCGTGTTCCTTTACTGATTCGGTGTAATGTCACTGTGTAGGAAAGAGAGAGATGAGAGAGAGGGGGGTGGGGGTTAAAGAGAGAGAGGGAGAGAGGGAATGGAGATTTCAAGAGAGAGAGAGAATGAGAGAGGGGAGGGGAAGAGAGAGAAAAAAGAGGGATAGGGAGAGAGAGGGAAGGAGGAGAGGGAGAGAAAGAGGGAGAGAGAGAGAAGTGGATAAAGCGAGAGAGAGAGAGAGAGAGAGAGAGAGAGAGAGGAGGATAGAGAGAAACCAGAAGACTGGGAAGGGAGAATTATTCATGTTGAGTGCTTTGGCTTTTAAAGCAGCCACCCCCATCTCTCTCTCTCTCTCTCTCTCTCTCTCAATTTCAATTCAATTCAAGGGCTTTATTGGCATGGGAAACATGTATTAGCATTGCCAAAGCAAGTGAGGTAGATAATATATAAAGTTAATATATAAAGTGAAATAAACAATAAAAATGAACAGTAAACATCACACATACAGAAGTTTCAAAACAATAAAGACATTACAAATGTCATATTATATATATATACACAGTGTTTTAACAATGTACAAATGGTAAAGGACACAAGATAAAATAAATAAGCATAGATATGGGTTGTATTTACAATGGTGTGTGTTCTTTACTGGTTGCCCTTTTCTGGTGGCAACAGGTCACAAATCTTGCTGCTGTGATGGCACACTGTGGAATTTCATCCAGTAGATATGGGAGTTTTTCAAAATTGGATTTGTTTTAGAAATCTTTGTGGATCTGTGTAATCTGAGGGAAATATGTCTCTCTAATATGGTCATACATTGGGCAGGAGGTTAGGAAGGGCAGCTGTTTCCACCTCATTTTGTGGGCAGTGAGCACATAGCCTGTCTTCTCTTGAGAGCCATGTCTGCCTACGGCGGCCTTTCTCAATAGCAAGGCTATGCTCACTGAGTCTGTACATAGTCAAAGCTTTCCTTAATTTTGGGTCAGTCACAGTGGTCAGGTATTCTGCCGCTGTGTACTCTCTGTGTAGGGCCAAATAGCATTCTAGTTTGCTCTGTTTTTTTTGTTAATTCTTTCCAATGTGTCAAGTAATTATCTTTTTGTTTTCTCATGATTTGGTTGGGTCTAATTGTGCTGCTCTCCTGGGGCTCTGTAGGGTGTGTTTGTGTTTGTGTTTGTGAACAGAGCCCCAGGACCAGCTTGCTTAGGGGACTCTTCTCCAGGTTCATCTCTCTGTAGGTGATGGCTTTGTTGTGGAAGGTTTAGGAATCGCTTCCTTTTAGGTGGTTATAGAATTTAACGGCTCTTTTCTGGATTTTGATAATTAGTGGGTATCGGCCTAATTCTGCTCTGCATGCATTATTTGGTGTTCTACGTTGTACACGGAGGATATTTTTGCAGAATTCTGCGTGCAGAGTCTCAATTTGGTGTTTGTCCCATTTTGTGAAGTCTTTGTTGGTGAGCGGACCCCAGACCTCACAACCATAAAGGGCAATGGGCTCTATGACTGATTCAAGTATTTTTAGCCAAATCCTAATTGGTATGTTGAAATTTATGTTCCTTTTGATGGCATAGAATGCCCTTCTTGCCTTGTCTCTCAGATCGTTCACAGCTTTGTGGAAGTTACCTGTTGTGCTGATGTTCAGTGTCTCTTTCTATCCCTATACACTCTCTCTCTACCCCTTTGTCCTCTTTCTCTCTATCCATTTCATTCAATTCAAAGGGGGCTTTATTGGCATGGGAAACATATGTTTACATTGCCACAGCAAGTGAAATAGATAATTAACGAGTGAAATAAACAATCAGAAATTAACTTGATTGTTTATTTCACTCTTGTTTATTATTTATTTCACTTGCTTTGGCAATGTGTTTCCCATGCCAATAAAGCCTTTGAATTTTATTGAATTGAGTTTTCATAGGAATAGAGATATTTCAAATGTCATATTATGGCCTTGTAAAGTGTTGTAACAATGTGCAAATAGTTAAACTACAGAAGGGAAAATAATTAAACATAAATATAGGTTGTTTTTACAATGGTGTTTGTTCTTCACTGGTTTTCCTTTTCTTGTGGCAACAATCAAAATTGGATTTGTTTTATAATTCTTTGTGGTTCTGTGTAATCTGAGGGAAATATGTGTCTTTAATATAATCATACATTTGAAAAGGGTTTAGGAAGTGCAGCTCAGTTTCCACCTCATTTTGTGGGCAGTGTGCACATTGCCTGTCTTCTCTCAATAGCAAGGCTATGCTCACTGAGTGTCACGTCTACTCCCACTCCCCCTCTCCGGTGCTCGCCGGCCCTGGCCCTGTGTACCCCGAGCCAGACTGAAGGCTACGGTGGAATGGAATTTGTATTTGTGGTCCTGGCAACTGGACCTTTTCTGGAACACATTTATTTTTGTCTTACTGAAATGTATTCAGGGCCCAGATCTGAAAGAATCTGTTCAGAAGATCTAGGTGCTGCTGTAGGCCCTTCTTTGTTGGGGACAGAAGCACAAGATCATCAGCAAACAGTAGACAGATTCTAGTAGATTCTAGTAGTGTGAGGCTGGGTGCTGCAGACTGTTCTAGTTCCATTGGCAATTTGTTGATACAGTGCCTTGCGAAAGTATTCGGCCCCCTTGAACTTTGCGACCTTTGCCACATTTCAGGCTTCAAACATAAAGATATAAAACTGTATTTTTTTGTGAAGAATCAACAACAAGTGGGACACAATCATGAAGTGGAACGACATTTATTGGATATTTCAAACTTTTTTAACAAATCAAAAACTGAAAAATTGGGCATGCAAAATTATTCAGCCCCTTTACTTTCAGTGCAGCAAACTCTCTCCAGAAGTTCAGTGAGGATCTCTGAATGATTCAATGATGACCTAAATGACTTCTTCACAAAAAAATACAGTTTTATATCTTTATGTTTGAAGCCTGAAATGTGGCAAAAGGTCGCAAAGTTCAAGGGGGCCGAATACTTTCGCAAGGCACTGTATATATAAACTCAGCAAAAAAAGAAACGTCCTCTCACTGTCAACTGCGTTTATTTTCAGCAAACTTAACAAAAAAATAAATATGTGTATGAACATAACAAGTATCAACAACTGAGACAAACTGAACAAGATTCACAGACATGTGAAATGGAATAATGTGTCCCTGAACAAAGGGGGGGTCAAAATCAAAAGTAACAATCAGTATCTGGTGTGGCCACCAGCTGCATTAAGTACTGCAGTGCATCTCCTCCTCATGGACTGCACCAGATTTGCCCGTTTTGCTGTGAGATGTTACCCCACTCTTCCACCAAGGCACCTGCAAGTTTCCAGACATTTCTGGGGTCCCAGACGTGCTCAATGGGATTGAGATCCGGGCTCTTCGCTGACCATGGCAGAACACTGACATTCCTGTCTTGCAGGAAATCACACACAGAACGAGCAGTATGGCTGGTGGCATTGTCATGCTGGAGGGTCATTTCAGGAGGAGCCTGCAGGAAGGGTACCACATGAGGGAGGGGGATGTCTTCCCTGTAACGCACAGCATTGAGATTAACTGCAATGACAACAAGCTCAGTCCGATGATGCTGTGACACACTGCCCCAGACCATGATGGACCCTCCACCTCCGAATCAATCTCGCTCCAGAGTACAGGCCTCTGTGTAATGCTCATTCCTTCAATGATAAACGTGAATCTGACCATCGCACCTGGTGAGACAAAACCGCGACTCGTCAGAGAAAAGCACTTTTTGCCAGTCCTGTCAGGTCCGTTGCTGGACCTGACAGGACTGGCAAAAAGTGCTTTTCTCTGACTCTGGGTTTATGCCCATAGGTGAAGTTGCCAGTGATGTCTGGTGAGAACCTGCCTTACAACAGGCCTACAAGCCCTCAGTCCAGCCTCTCTCAGCCTATTGCGGACAGTCTGAGCACTGACGGAGGGATTGTGCATTCCTGGTGTAACTCGGGCAGTTGTTGTTGCCATCCTGTACCTGTTCCGCAGGTGTGATGTAATTTGTAATTTATTGCCCTGGCCACATCTGCAGTCCTCATGCCTCCTTGCAGCATGCATATGGCACATTCAAACAGATGAGCAGGGACCCTGGGCATCTTTCTTTTTTTTTCTTTTTTACTATTTTCTACATTGTAGAATACTAGTGAAGATATCAAAACTATGAAATAGCACAAATGGAATCATGTAGTAACCAACATTTTTAAACAAATCAAAATATATTTTATATTTGAGATTCTTCCAAATAGCCACCCTTTGCTTTGATGACAGCTTTGCCCACTCTTGGCATTCTCTCAACCGGCTTCATGAGGTAGTCAGCTGGAATGCATTTCAGTTAACAGGTGTGCCTTGTTAAAAGTTAATTTGTGGGATTTCTATCCTTTTTAATGCGTTTGAGCCAATCAGTTCTGTTGTGACAAGGTAGGGGTGGTATACAGAAGATAGTCCTATTTGGTAAAACACCAAGTCCATATTATGGCAAGAACAGCTCAAATAAGTAAAGAGAAACGACAGTCCCATCACTACTTTAAGACATGAAGGTCAGTCAGAGCTTTGAAAGTTTCTTCCAAGTGCAGTCACAAAAACCATCAAGCACTACGATGAAACTGGCTCTCATGAGGACCGCCACAGGAAAGGAAGACACAGAGTTACCTCTGCTGCAGAGGATAAGTTCATTAGAGTTAAACTGCACCTCAGATTGCAGCCCAAATTCTTCACAGAGTTCAAGTAACAGACACATCTCAACATCAACTGTTCAGAGGAGACTGTGTGAATCAGGCCTTTATGGTCGAATTGCTGCAAAGAAACCACTACTAAAGGACACCAATAAGAAGAGAGACTTGCTTTGGCCAAGAAACACCAGCAATGGACATTAGACCAGTGAAATCTGTCCTGTGGTCTGATGAGTTCAAATTTGAGATTTTTGGTTCCAACCCGTGTCTTTGTGAGACGCAGTGGAGATGAATGGATGATCTCTGCATGTGTGGTTCCCACCGTGAAGTATGGAGGAGGTGTGATGGTGTGGGGGTGCTTTGATGGTGACCCTGTCGGTGATTTATTTAAAATTCAAGGCACAGTTAACCAGCACGGCTACCACAGCATTCTGCAGCGATACCTCATCCCATTTGCACCTAGTGGGGCTATCATTTGTTTTTCAACAGGACAATGACCCAAAGCACACCTCCAGGCTGTGTAAAGACTATTTGACCAAGAAGGAAAGTGATGGAGTGCTGCATCAGATGACCTAGCCTCCACAATCACCTGACCTCAACCTAATTGAGATGGTTTGGGATGAGTTGGACCGCAGTGAAGGAAAAGCAGAAAGTCTGGATAAGACTAACATCAGCCAGTAACAACCTCATAATGTAAGCAAGAGTAGGATGATTATAAAGTCAGTAATGTAAGGATAACAATAGGTCACTAGGTAACTTCTCCCATAGGATAGGATGCTTTGTTGCTACAGAAAGTCTGTGTCAGTGAATAATGGCCTTCGTTTACAGAACGAAGCGGCAAACTGAGACAAACACACACACGCACAAACTCCCTAGTATCTCTCTCTTTCTCTGGTGTGAGATGGGTCAGGTAGGTCACTCACTACCGTCCTCTTTTCCCATTGTCTCCAAAAGACGCAGGCACACACACACACACACACACACACACACACACACACACACACACACACACACACACACACACACACACACACACACACACACACACACACACACACACACACACACACACACACACACACACACACACACACACACACACACCATACACACCTCCATAGACAGAGCAGAATAACACAGATGGTGCTGTCTGTCATACTGGGTGTTAGATCCACTTCAAAGAACAACACAGGCAGTCCTAGGCAGCCCCTCTCTACATACATTCCACCAGTTCACAAAGCATGATGACTGACTGACTGGCTCACTGACTGACTGACTGGCTGACTCGAGAATGTTGAAAATAAAAATAAAAGAGAGCTGCACACTCTTGGAGCTCAGATGCAAAAATTTAATACCAACGTTTCGACAGCCAAGCTGTCTTCATCAGGGTATAATCACAAACACTGCGGGATGACTCGTTTATATAGTGTCAAAGGACACAGGTGTCTGTAATCATGGCCAGGAGTGGCCTAATATCATTGGTTAAAATATTAAAATGTCATACAAAGAACAGCATACAAACAAATGGATAGCATACGATCATAGATTCATTTGACTATCCAAGTTTACACACAATTACAATGGCAAAGTCACAAAACAAAGCGCGAATTAAAAGTACGTATCTCAGAGCACCGTAGCACCATTAGGTGTAAAAACTTGACTTATCCAGTTGCGGCCCACTTCTTGGAGGCAGGCCACTCGATTTCGTCTCTGCGTTATATTGGCATCGAACATGTCACCCTCCCTAGGAGAGGGGGTGACCTTGATAATTTATTGTTAAAACGAGAGGCTGCCTGGATCTTTAATTTAAAGACCCTTGCACCCTTCGGTCTCAACGTAGACTTTGATCTGAAGCCATTCTTGTGATTATTGTGACTTTGCCATTGTAATTGTGTGTAAACTTGTATAGTCAAATTAATCTATGATCGTATGCTATCCATTTGTTTGTATGCTGTTCTTTGTATGACATTTTAATATTTGATTATTAACCAATGATATTAGGCCACTCCTGGCCATGATTACAGACACCTGTGTCCTTTGACACTATATAAACGAGTCATCCCGCAATGTTTATGATTATACCCTGATGAAGACAGCTTGGCTGTCGAAACGTTGGTATTAAATTTTTGCATCTGAGCTCCAAGAGTGTGCGGCTCTCTTTTATTTTTATTTTCAAGTTTCTACTCCGCTAGCCAGCACCTCGTCTTTATAGGTGTGCGTTTCTCTTTCTTTTTCTTCTGACTCGAAAATGTAACAGAGTCATCAGACACATTTGTGTTGTTTGATAAGTAGCTTCACCGGGGCTATTCAACAGATCCATCCCATTATTACTTTAGCCCTTTGATGAATTCTAAAATATCTGCACATAAATCCCTGACAAAATTCGACGTTCAGTGCCAAATTGACAGATACTATAGTGGATGTCTGTAGTGTGGTTTCTAACGTTTTGGTAGCTTTTTTTAGTGCCTATGTGGCATGTTGATAATTGTTTCCACACATGAAATTGACTCTGGCGTCTGAACAGTTTAAGCTACAAAATATTATGACCCTTCTGTTTTCCTCTCTCATGCTCACAAGGACTATTAAAGACAATAGGGAAGGAGAAGACTACAGAAGGCTATGGGAGTAGAGTACAGAGGGCTATAGGAGTAGAATACAGAGGGCTATAAGAGTTGAGTACAGAAGGCTACAGGAGTTGAGTACAGAAGGCTATATGAGTAGAGTACATAAGCTTATAGGAGTAGAGTACAGAAGGCTATAGGAGTAGAGTACAGAGGGCTATAGGAGTAGAGTACAGAGGGCTATAGGAGTAGAGTACAGAAGGCTATAGGAGTAGAGTACAGAAGGCTATAGGAGTAGAGTACAGAAGGCTATAGGAGTAGAGTACAGTACAGAGGGCTATAGGAGTAGAGTACAGAAGGCTATAGGAGTAGAGTACAGAGGGTTATAGGAGTAGAGTACAGAAGGCTATGGGAGAAGAGTACAGAAGGCTATAGGAGTAGAGTACAGAGGGCTATAAGAGTAGAGCACAGAAGGCTATAGGAGTAGAGTACAGAAGGCTATAGGAGTAGAGTACAGAGGGCTATAAGAGTAGAGTACAGAAGGCTATAGGAGTAGAGTACAGAAGGCTATAGGAGTAGAGTACAGTACAGAGGGCTATAGGAGTAGAGTACAGAGGGCTATAGGAGTAGAGTACAGAAGGCTATGGGAGTAGAGTACAGAAGGCTATAGGAAAATAGCACAGAATGCTACAGGAGTAGAGTACAGAGGGTTATAGGAGTAGAGTACAGTACAGAATGCTATAGGAGTAGAGTACAGAAGGCTATAGGAGTAGAGTACAGAAGGCTATAGGAGTAGAGTACAGAAGGCTATAGGAGTAGAGTACAGTACAGAAGGCTATAGGAGTAGAGTACAGAGGGCTATAGGAGTAGAGTACAGAAGGCTATGGGAGTACAGTACAGAAGGCTATAGGAGTAGAGCACAGTACAGAAGGCTATAGGAGTAGAGTACAGAGGGCTATAGGAGTAGAGTACAGAAGGCTATAGGAGTAGAGTACAGTACAGAGGGCTATAGGAGTAGAGTACAGAAGGCTATGGGAGTAGAGTACAGAAGGCTATAGGAAAATAGTACAGAATGCTACAGGAGTAGAGTACAGAGGGTTATAGGAGTAGAGTACAGTACAGAAGGCTGTAGGAAAATAGTACAGTAGGCTATAGGAGTAGAGTACAGAAGGCTATAGGAAAATAGTACAGTAGGCTATAGGAGTAGAGTACAGAGGGTTATAGGAGTAGAGTACAGAAGGCTATAGGATTAGAGTACAGAAGGCTATATGAGTAGAGTACATAAGCTTATAGGAGTAGAGTACAGAAGGCTATGTGAGAAGAGTACAGAAGGCTATAGGAGTAGAGTACAGAGGGCTATAAGAGTAGAGCACAGAAGGCTATAGGAGTAGAGTACAGAAGGCTATAGGAGTAGAGTACAGTACAGAGGGCTATAGGAGTAGAGTACAGAAGGCTATGGGAGTAGAGTACAGAAGGCTATAGGAAAATAGTACAGAAGGCTACAGGAGTAGAGTACAGAGGGTTATAGGAGTAGAGTACAGTACAGAAGGCTATAGGAGTAGAGTACAGAGGGCTATAGGAGTAGAGTACCAGAAGGCTATAGGAGTAGAGTACAGTACAGAATGCTATAGGAGTAGAGTACAGAGGGCTATAGGAGTAGAGTACAGAAGGCTATAGGAGTAGAGTACAGAAGGCTATAGGAGTAGAGTACAGTACAGAAGGCTATAGGAGTAGAGTACAGAGGGCTATAGGAGTAGAGTACAGAAGGCTATGGGAGTACAGTACAGAAGGCTATAGGAGTAGAGCACAGTACAGAAGGCTATAGGAGTAGAGTACAGAGGGCTATAGGAGTAGAGTACAGAAGGCTGTAGGAAAATAGTACAGTAGGCTATAGGAGTAGAGTACAGAGGGTTATAGGAGTAGAGTACAGAGGGTTATAGGAGTAGAGTACAGGGGGCTGTAGGAGTAGAGTACAGAAGGCTAGTAGAGTACAGAGGGCTATAGGAGGAGGCTATAGGAGTTTTAACACCTGTCACCTATGGAGGGAGCCAGAGACAACACTTTCTCATCTGAAACATTGACAGGGAAATGGAAGCAGGCAGGCAGAGTGCAGACTGGGAAGTACACACACCCATAACACCAACACACCAACATGAATGAACAGACAGAAGCATACACAAAGACACACACACAGATGATCACAAATACACATACACAAATCATTACAGACACACACAGAGAGCCACATACGCATGCACACATTCACACACATCATCACTGCATTGCTTGTCGACACATTCTCACATAGAAAGAAAGAAACAAACTTGGACACAAACACTGGGATATACAGCCTCATTACACACCTGGGACGGTGACACACCTGGGACAGTCACACACCTGGGACGGTGACACACCTGGGACAGTCACACACCTGGGACAGTCACACACCTAAGACAGCCACACACCAAGGACAGTCACACACCTGAGATAGTCACACACCTGGGATGGTGACACACCTGGGACGGTAACACACCTGGGACAGTCACACACCTGGGACAGTGACACACCTGGGACAGTGACACACCTGGGACAGTGACACACCTTGGAAGAGGAAAATATGGGCACATGCACACAGGGCCATTCAATCAAACATATATATATATATATATATATATACACTACACACATAATGCAGCCAGTCACATATGCTCTCACATATAATGTGTGTGTTTGACATTTATACAGATTCTGTGCAAATCAACATATCTTCATAATGCCTAGAGAAGCCTATCACTTTGATATAATAACCCGACCCAGACCTGCACAGAATTTGGTCATAGGGCTCTGGTCAAAAGTATTACACTATACTGTGTAGGGAATAGGGTGCCATTAGGGACCATCAGGCTACTGTACTCCTGGGAGATAACCAGTTCACAGCAGGACCTTCTCTCCCACATGCTCTCTACTGGGCGTTGGGACACACACTGGGACCATGAAATGTCAGCCACCATTAAATGTCACAACACAGTGGTGGCCCGGTGGCCAGGAATATCTCAGGTGCTCATTATCAATATGTATCATCTCTCTCTCTTTTCACACCTCTGGCCCTGCTCCTCATATCTTTCCGTCACTTGTCACTCACAAAATCACTACCTTGGCAGCTAAAAATCACCACTGAAACAGCTTTGTTCATGATTCATCTGTACTGAGACTGGGGCTGTCCTGACATGGACACCGTACTCATGAGTACAATAGGCCCTCTATAAAGAGTAGCTCTGAGAGGAGGACAAAGCGTTGGTGTGTGTACCAAATGGAACCCTATTTCCTATGTAAGGGGCCAAGGTCAAAAGTAGTGTATTACACCATTTGGGACGCACCCTTGGTCAGAGGACCACGTCTGACCCTTCCTGTCCTAACCTTCACCGTTAAAGCAACAACAGCTGAGATGAAGTACCTAGTGTATGATGATGAGTAAACAAGAAAGATGGAGGTCATAATTAATGCACAGCGTAGTAGCTGGCCAGGATAATGATGCTGCTCAGCAGAGGAGAAGCATCCAGCTGAGAATGAATGGTTGAAGAGTGAAGGTTAGTGTGGCCCAGTGTCACTGTTAATTATTAACGTCAGCAGAGCAGGGGACCCCACTGCCAGCCAGGTGAGAATGGGGTTAGCTTGAGGTGACTGGGGAAATGTGTCTAACACACACACACCTGGATGTAAGCGTACATACACATGGGCGAACGAACGCACACACACACACACAGAGCGGGCTCAGCAAACAGAGAGATCCTATCACTACTCTTTCTTCACCATAGTAGTAATAGTAGTAGTAGTAGTAGTATTAATAGTAGTAGTAGTAGTAGTAGTAATAGTAGTAGTAGTACCAGTATTAATAGTAGTAGTAGTATTAATAGTCGTAATAGTAGCAGTAGTAGTAGTAGTATTAATTGTAGTAATACTAGTAACAGTAGTAATAGTAGTAGTATTAATAGTAGTGATAGTAGTAATAGTAATGCAATAGAAGTAGTAGTAACAGTAATAGTAGTAGTAGTAATAATAGTAGTAGCAGTAGTAATAATTGTAATAGTAATTGTAGTAGTAGTCAACGTAATAGTAGTAGTAGTAGTATTAATAGTAGTAGCAGTAACAGTAGTAACTGTAGTAATATTAGTGTCAATAGGGGCGGCAGCGTAGCCTAGTGGTTGGACTAGTAACCTAAAGGTTGCAAGTTCAAATCCCAGAGCTGACAAGGTACACATCTGTC
Source organism: Oncorhynchus masou masou (assembly GCF_036934945.1). Classification (NCBI taxonomy): domain Eukaryota; kingdom Metazoa; phylum Chordata; class Actinopteri; order Salmoniformes; family Salmonidae; genus Oncorhynchus; species Oncorhynchus masou. The sequence goes on along the minus strand of NC_088217.1, from coordinate 20,240,101 downwards.
GTTCCGCCCCTAGTTCCTAGTGCCTTGTTCAAATAAGAATTTGTTCTTAAGTGACTTGCCTCGTTAAATAAAGGTAAAATAAATAAGTAATAGTAGTAATAGTAAGTAGAAATAAGAGTAGTAATAGAAATAAGAGTAGTAAGAGTATTAATAGTAGCAAAATAAGTCAACGTAGTAATAGTAGTAGTATTAATAGAAGTAACAGTAGTGATAGTAGTAGTAGTAACAGTAGTGATAGTAGTAGTAGTAATAGAAGTAACAGTAGTGATAGTAGTAGTAGCATTAATAGAAGTAAGTAATAGTGTGATTAGTATTAATAGTAGTAATAGAAATAATAGTAGTAATATAGGTAGTTGTAATGCTAGTAGTATTAGTAGTAATATGTGTAGTAGTAGTAATATAGGTAGTTGTAATGATAGTAGTAATAGCAGTACTATCAATAGTAGTAATAGTATTAACAGTTGTAAGGATTGTAGTATTAATAGTAGTAACATTGGTAATAGTAGTAGTATTAATAGTGGTAATAAACGTAATAGTAGTAGTATTAAGAGTATTAATAGTAGTAGTAATAGTAGTAGTATTAATAGTAGCAATGGTAGTAGTGTTAATAGTAGTAATAGTAGTAATAGTAGTAGTAATAGTAGTAGTATAGCAGTAATAGTAGTAGTACTAATAGTAGTAATTGTAGTAATGGTATTGTAGTTGTAGTCGTAGTATAAGTAATAGTAGTAGTAGTAATAGTAATGCAGTAGTAGTAGTAGAAGTAACAGTAGTAATAATAGTAATAGTGGTAGAATAATAATAATAATAGTAGTAGCAGTAGTAGTCAGTAACACCCTTACAGCACACCTGTGTGTGTGTGTGTGTGTGTGTGTGTGTGTGTGTGTGTGTGTGTGTGTGTGTGTGTGTGTGTGTGTGTGTGTGTGTGTGTGTGTGTGTGTGTGTGTGTGTGTGTGTGTGTGTGTGTGTGTGTGTGTGTGTGTGTGTGAGATATGTGTGAGAGAGAGAGCATAGGGCTTCACCCTACAGCCCAGGTCAGGCTACTCTACACCCCATCACTAGTACAGCTCAGGTCAGGCCGAGTCAGCAGGTATATGGGTCAATCCCCTGGGACTCCTTCAATGAGGGTCACATGACCAGGTCTGCAGGATTAGAGAGGAAATTAAGGATCATCTACAGACCGAGCCAGAGGGACTGAGCCACAGCTACTGCCAGGACGAGACATACAGCGCAACAGACCAGATACTGTACAACGCTCATTGTATGTGTACCACAGTACATGGCCAGATCTATTTGGCAAGGCAGGTGATTTGATACATTGATGCAATGATATGAGGGGTTAGAATGATGTTTGATTTCAGTTCAATGTGTTCTGGTCTAAGCGGGCAGATGAAAGTTGATATTTATCATCTGGCTCTATGTTGCCAGTGGACAGGATCCTCCCATTCAATTCTCCACGGGCCTGAGAGCTGAAAGAGTAGCACTGCTCCACCTCCACACCTGCAGTTTCAAATGACTCTCACACAGAGAGAAAAAGACACCACTATTTAACACAGAACTCTCTAATATTGAAACCATTCACATTTGTATTAATTTACTTTAGCTCAATGTGTAGAGTTGGTAGAGCATGGTGGCTCAGTTGGTAGAGCATGGTGGCTCAGTTGGTAGAGCATGGTGCCTCAGTTGGTAGAGCATGGTGTCTCAGTTGGTAGAGCTTGGTGGCTCAGTTGGTAGAGCATGGTGCCTCAGTTGGTAGAGCATGGTGCCTCAGTTGGTAGAGCATGGTGGCTCAGTTGGTAGAGCTTGGTGGCTCAGTTGGTAGAGCATGGTGCCTCAGTTGGTAGAGCATGGTGGCTCAGTTGGTAGAGCTTGGTGGCTCAGTTGGTAGAGCTTGGTGGCTCAGTTGGTAGAGCATGGTGGCTCAGTTGGTAGAGCATGGTGGCTCAGTTGGTAGAGCATGGTGGCTCAGTTGGTAGAGCATGGTGGCTCAGTTGGTAGAGCATGGTGCCTCAGTTGGTAGAGCATGGTGGCTCAGTTGGTAGAGCTTGGTGGCTCAGTTGGTAGAGCATGGTGGCTCAGTTGGTAGAGCATGGTGGCTCAGTTGGTAGAGCATGGTGGCTCAATTGGTAGAGCATGGTGGCTCAGTTGGTAGAGCATGGTGCCTCAGTTGGTAGAGCATGGTGGCTCAGTTGGTAGAGCATGATGGCTCAGTTGGTAGAGCATGGTGGCTCAGTTGGTAGAGCATGGTGGCTCAGTTGGTAGAGCATGGTGGCTCAGTTGGTAGAGCATGGTGGAACATGGTGGCTCAGTTGGTAGAGAATGGTGCTTGCAGTGCCAGGGTTGTGGGTTAGATTCCCACTGGGACCACCCATAAGAAAATGTATGCACACACTACTATAATTCACTTTGGATAAAAGTGTCTGCTGAATGGTATTAATCATTTAGCATTGCAAATGCATGGTGTTAATGTGCCTGTGTTGTAAACAAAGGAAACTGTTCATTAACCATCTCCATTAGGGAAATGCAGCAGGAGTACTGTGCACAAACAACTCAATTACCCAGGTGTTTAGGGTGTGGGATCATCTGACAGCACTTCCTGTTTCTCCACTAACCAGGATGATAGAATGGAAGAAGGAATATTACGATGGTTACATAAGTGTTTACTGTATCAATCCCGATCTGGACAGATAATATGTCAGCAAGGCAGGCCCATATTCACAAAGTATCTTAAAGTAGGAGTTCTGTTCTAAGATTACATGGACAGGGGGACCTGATCCTAGTGGACCTGATCCTAGATCAGCGCTCAGTTTTATGAATACAGACTCTGAGTGGACCCTCCTCAAATAAGGTTTTCGTGGACACAAACTCTCCATGGATCAACAGTTATCTAATGTTTGCTCATCTGATGTTAGCTAATGTTAGCTGTCAGATGTATTAGCAAGCTCATTTGCACACCATAAACTCAGTTAAACTCGCCATGAAATGCTCTTCAACCGATCACTGCCCGCACCTGCCCGCCCATCCAGCATCACCACTCTGGACGGCTCTGACTTAGAATATGTGGATAACTACAAATACCTAGGTGTCTGGTTAGACTGTAAACTCTCCTTCTAGACTCACATCAAACATCTCCAATCAAAAGTTAAATCTAGAATTGGCTTCCTATTTCGCAAAAAAGCATCCTTCACTCATGCTGCCAAACATAAAACTGACCATCCTACCGATCCTCGGCTTCGGGCAATGTCATTTACAAAATAGCCTCCAACACTCTACTCAACAAAAAGGATGCAGTCTATCACAGTGCCATCCGATTTGTCACCAAAGCCCCAAAGCCCCCCCAAAGCCCCAAAGCCCCTCTGTCTCAGCCTCCAGTATTTATGCTGCAGTAGTTTATGTGTCGGGGGGCTGGGGTCGGTTTGTTATATCTGGAGTACTTCTCCTGTCCAATTCGGTGTCCTGTGTGAATCTAAGTGTGCGTTCTCTAATTCTCTCCTTCTCTCTCTCTCAGGACCTGAGCCCTAGGACCATGCCCCAGGACTACCTGACATGATGACTCCTTGCTGTCCCCAGTCCACCTGGCCGTGCTGCTGCTCCAGTTTCAACTGTTCTACCTTATTATTATTTGACCATGCTGGTCATTTATAAACATTTGAACATCTTGGCCATGTTCTGTTATAAACTCCACCCGGCACAGCCGGAAGAGGACTGGCCACCCCACATATGCTCTCTCTAATTCTCTTTCTTTCTCTCTCTCGGAGGACCTGAGCCCTAGGACCATGCCCAGGACTACCTGACATGATGACTCCTTGCTGTCCCCAGTCCACCTGGCCGTGCTGCTGCTCCAGTTTCAACTGTTCTGCCTTATTATTATTCGACCATGCTGGTCATTTATGAACATTTGAACATCTTGGCCATGTTCTGTTATAATCTCTACCCGGCACAGCCAGAAGAGGACTGGCCACCCCACATAGCCTGGTTCCTCTCTGGGTTTCTTCCTAGGTTTTGGCCTTTCTAGGGAGTTTTTCCTAACCACCGTGCTTCTACACCTGCATTGCTTGCTGTTTGGGGTTTTAGGCTGGGTTTCTGTACAGCACTTTGAGATATCAGCTGATGTACGAAGGGCTATATAAATAAATTTGATTTGATATACTACCCACCACTGCGACCTGTACTCTCTCGTTGGCTGGCCCTCGCTTCACTCTCGTCGCCAAACCCACTGGCTCCAGGTCATCTACAAGTCTCTGCAAGGAAAAGCCCCGCATTATCTCAGCTCACTGGTCACCATAACAGCACCCACTCGTAGCATGCGCTCCAGCAGGTATATCTCACTGGTCACCCCCAAAGTCAATTCGTACTTTAGCCGCCTTTCCTTCCAGTTCTCTGCTTCCAATGACTGGAACGAACTTCAAAAATCACTGGAGCTGAAGACTCATATCTCCCTCACTAGCTTTAAGCACCAGCTGTCAGAGCAGCTCACAGATCACTGCACCTGAACATAGCCAATCTGTAAACAGCCCACCCAACTACCTCATCCCCATACTGTATTTATTTATTTATTTATTTTACTCCTTTGCATTCCAGTAGCTCTACTTGCACATTCATCTTCTGCACATCTACCATTCCAGTGTTTAATTGATATACTGTAATTACTTTGCCACCATGGACCTATTTATTGTCTTAAAACTTCTTATGGCTGGGGGCAGTATTGAGTAGCTTGGATGAATAAGGTGCCCAGAGGTGCCCAGAGTACACTGCCTGCGACTCAGTCCCAGAAGCTAAGATATGTATGTTATTAGTATATTTGGATAGGAAACACTCTGAAGTTTCTAAAACTGTTTGAATGATGTCTGTGAGTATAACATAACTCATATGGCAGGCAAAACCTGAGAAAAATCCAACCAGGAAGTGGGAAATCTGAGGTTTGTAGTTTTTCAACTCATTCCCTATTGAAGATACAGTGGGATATTGGTCATGTTGCACTTCCTATGGCTTCCACTAGATGTCAACCGTCTTTAGAACCTTGTTTGATGCTTCTACTGTGAAGGACGGGGGAATGAGAGGGGAATGAGTCAGAGGTCTGCCAGAGAGCCACGAGCTGGTGACGCTCGTTCATGTGAGAGCGAGCTCTGTTCCATTGCATTTCTACAGACAAAGGAATTCTCCGGTTGGAACATTATTGAAGATTTATGTTAAAAACATCCTCAAGATTGATTCTATACATCGTTTGACATGTTTCTACGGACTATAATGGAACCTTTTGACTTTTCATCTGCTCGTCTGCTCGCGCGTCATGAATTTGGATTACTGGGCTGAACTCGCTAACAAAAAGGAGGTATTTGGACATAAATTATGAACTTTATCAAACAAATCAAACTTTTATTGTGGAACTGGGATTCTTGTGAGTACATTCTGATGAAGATCATCAAAGGTAAGTGATTATTTATAATGCTATTTCTGACTTCTGTTGACTACACAACATGGTGGATATCTGATTGGCTTGTTTTTGTCTCTGAGAGCTGTACTCAGATTATTGCATGGTTTGCTTTTTTGAAATCTGACACAGCAGTTGCATTAAGGAGAAGTTTATCTAAAGTTCCATGTATAACACTTGTATTTTCATCAACATTTATGATGAGTATTTCTGTAAATTGATGTGGCTCTCTGCAAAATCTCTGGTTGTTTTTGGAACTACTGAACATAACGCGACGATGTATACTGAGATTTTTGGAAATAAATATGAACTTTATCAAACAAAACATACATGTATGGTGTAACATGAAGTCCTATGAGTGTCATCTGATGAAGATCATCAAAGGTTAGTGATTCATTTATCTCTATTTCTGCTTTTTGTGACTCTTCTCTTTGGCTGGAAAAATGGCTGTGTTTTTTTGTGAATAGGCACTCACCTAACATAATCGTTTGTGGTGCTCTCGCCGTAAAGCCTATTTGAAATCGGACACGGTGGTGGGATTAACAAGAAGTGTATCTTTAAAATGGTGTAAAATACTTGTATGTTTTAGGAATTTTAATTATGAGATTATGAGAACACCTACCCGTAGCACGTGCTCCAGCAGGTATATCTCACTGGTGATCCCCAAAGTCAACACCTCTTTGGCCACCTTTCCTTCCAGTTCTCTGCTGCCAATGACTGGAACGAATTTCAAAAATTGCTGAAGTTGGAGACTTAAATCTCCCTCACTAACTTCAAGCATCAGCTATCTGAGCAGCTTACCGGTCACTGCTGCTGTACACAGCCCATCTTAATAGCCCATCGAATCGACCTTCCTCATCCCATATTGTTTTTATTTACTTTTTTTGCTCTTTGCACACCAGTATTTCTACTTGCACATCATCATCTGCACATCTATCACTTCAGTGTTAATTTGCTAAATTGTAAGTACTTCGCTACTATTGCCAATTTATTGCCTTAACTACTCATGCCATTTGCACACACTGTACACACATAGACTTTTTCTATTGTGTTATTGACTGTATGTTTGTTTATTCCATGTGTAACTCTGTTTGGTTGTTTTTGTTGCACTGCTTTGCTTTATCTTGGTCAGGTCGCAGTTGTAAATGAGAACTTGTTCACAACTGGCCTACCTGGTTAAATAAAGGTGAAATAAAATAAAATAAAAAACTAGGGCACGAGTTGTCATCCAGAGAGACATCAGAGATTGTAACATTCTCTGTTTCACGGAAACATGGCTCACTCGGGATATGTTGTCAGAGTCGGTACAGCCACCCGGTTTCTTCATGCATCACGCCGACAGAAGCAAACATCTCTCTGGTAAGAAGAAGGGTGGGGGCGTATGCCTTATGATTAATGATTCATGATTTAATCACAACAACATACATGAACTCAAGTCCTTTTGTTCACCTGACCTAGAATTCCTTACAATCAAATGACGACCGCATTATCTTCCAAGAGAATTCTCTTCGATTATAGTCACAGCCGTGTATATCTCCCCCCCAAGCTAATACCGCATCGGCCCTGAAAGAACTTCACTGGACCCTGTGTCACGTTGGCATGAAGGATCGAGAGACAGACGCGGGAATGAGTAATAGGGTTTGTATTACACCCAAATTACGGTGTGCCGTGTAAAGGCACAGGGACGAAGACCAAACAAACACTACAAAAACACAGGGTTGAAACCCAAACAAAAGAGTGAAGAGTACCTAGAATAAATAACACACGTGCACAATGATTAACACACGGGACAAGACCCGTAATCATCTGTGCAATCCACAATGGCATGGAAGCCCAAAACACACAGCACAGGTACTCACACGCACCAATGGAAAAAGTAACAATAATCAACAAGACAATGGTGAACCAAGGGCACACTTATACAATTAGTAATCACTGGGAATAGGGGCCAGGTGTGCGTAATGAATGTTCCGGAGGGATCCGTGACACTATGTAAACTGGAAACCATACATCCCAAGGCTGTATTTATTGTAGCTGGAGATTTTAACAAAGCGAATCTGAGAACAAGACTTCCTAAATTCTATCAGCATATCGAATGCGCGACACGGGCTGGTAGCATTCTGGATCATTGCTACTCTAACTTCCGCGACACATACAAAGCCCTCCCCGTCCCCGGCTTTGACAAATCTGACAATGACTCCATTTTGTTGCTCCCAACATATAGACAGAAACTAAAACAGGAAACGCCCATGCTCAAGTCTGTCCAACGCCGGTCTGACCAATCGGATTCCACGCTTCAAGATTGCTTTGATCACGTGGACTGGGATATGTTCCGGATAGCCTCAGACAACAACATTGATGTATACGCTGACTCGATGAGCGAGCTAATTAGCAAGTGCATCAGAGATGTTGTACCCACTGTGACTATTATAACCTTTCCTAACCAGAAACCGTGGTTTGATGGCAGTATTCGCGCAAAACTGAAAGCGTGAACCATCGCTTTTTATCATGGCAAGGCGACTGGAAACATGACCGAATACAAACAGTGCAGCTATTCCCGCTGCAAGGTAATCGAACAAGCAAAGCATCAGTATAAGAGACAAAGTAGAGTCGCAATTCAACGGCTCAAACACGAGACGTATGTGGCAGGGTCTACAGTCAATCACGGATTACAAAAAGAAAACCAACCCCATCACGGACATTGATGTCTTGCTCCCCAACAAATTAAACAACTTCTTTGCTTGCTTTGAGGACAATACAGTGCCACTGACACGGCCCATCTACCAAAGCCTGTGGGCTCTCCTTCTCCATGGTCAACGTGAGTAAAACATTTAAACTAGTTAACACTCGCAAGACTGCTGGCCCAGACGACATCCCTAGCCATGTCCTCAGAGCATTCACAGACCAGCTGGCTGGTGTGTTTACAGACACACCAGCCAGTCTGGTGTCCCCACATGCTTCAAAATGGCCACCATTGTTCCTGTTCCCAAGAAAGCTAAGGTAACTGAACTAAATGACTATCGCCCCGTTGCACTCACTTCTGTCATCATGAAGTGCTTTGAGAGACTAGTCAAGGATTTGAGAGACTAGTCAAGGACCTCCACCCTACCTGATACCCTGGGTCTCAACCCTGCCCTGTGCAACTGGGTCATGGACTTTCTGACGGGCAGCCCCCAGGTGGTGAAGGTAGGAAACAACATCTCCACCCCACTGTTCCTCAAAACCAGGGCCCACAAGGGTGCGTTCTCAGCCCTCTTCTGTACACCCTGTTCACCCATGACTGTGTGGTCATGCACACTTCCAACTCAATCATCAAGTTTGCAGATGGCACTACAATGGTAGGCTTGATTACCAACAATGACGAGACAGCCTACAGGGAGGAGGTGAGGGGCCTGGGAGTGTGGTGTCAGGAAAACAACCTCTCACTCAATGTCAACAAAACAAAGGAGATGATCATGTACTTCAGGAAACAGCAGAGGGAGCACCCCCACATTTGTGTATATAAGGCAGTTGTAAATTTGTTAGATTACTTGTTAGATATTACTGTCACGCCCTGGTCGAAGTATTTTGTGTTTTTCTTCATTTATTTGGTCAGGCCAGGATGTGGCAAGGGTTTGTGTATTGTGGTGTGTTTTGTCTTGGGGTTTTGTTAGGTATTGGGTTTGTGGCTTAGTGGGGGTAACTAGCATAGTCTATGGCTGTCTGGAGTGGTTCTCAATCAGAGGCAGGTGTTTATCATTGTCTCTGATTGGGAACCATATTTAGGCAGCCATATTCTTTGAGTGTTTCGTGGGTGATTGTTCCTGTCTCTGTGTTTGTTGTCACCAGATAGGCTGTTTAGGTTTTCACATTACGTTTGTTGTTTTGTATTGTTCGTGTTTATTCGTTCATTAAACATGTATGAAAATTACCACGCCGCATTTTGGTCCGATCCTTGCTACAAATCTTCGTCAGAGGAGGAGTTAGAAGAAAAGCGTAACAGAATCACCCACCCCAACAGGACCAAGCGGTGTGGTAACGGACAGCAGCAACGACACAAGACTCTTGGACATGGGAGGAAATCCTCGACGGGAGAGGACCCTGGGCTAAACCAGGGGAGTGTAGCCGCCCCAAGGAGCAGCAAAAATAGGAATGGACATGGGAGGAGGAACTGGACGGTAAAGGACCCTGGGATCAGCCTGGAGAATATCGCCGCCCCAAGGAAGAACTGGAGGCGGTGAAAGCGGAGAGGCGCTGGTATGAGGAGGCAGCACGGCGACGCGGATGGAAGCCGGAGAGTCAGCCCCAAAGATTTCTTGGGGGGGGCGCACAGGGAGTATGTCGACGCTAGGTAGGAGACCTACGCCAACTTCCTGTGGTTACCGGGGGGCTAGAGAGACCGGGCAGGCACCGTGTTATGCTGTGGTGCGCACGGTGTCTCCAGTGCAGGTGCATAGCACGGTGCGGTATATTCCAGCTACGCGTATCGCCCAGGCTAGGTTGAGCGCCGAGCCGCCAGTCAGCATGGAGCAGCCAGAGCCGCCAGTCAGCCAGACTCTTCCAGATCCGCCAGTCAGCCAGACTCTTCCAGATCCGCCAGTCAGCCAGACACTTCCAGATCCGCCAGTCAGCCAGACTCTTCCAGATCCGCCAGTCAGCCAGACTCTTCCAGATCCGCCAGTCAGCCAGACTCTTCCAGATCCGCCAGTCAGCCAGACTCTTCCAGATCCGCCAGTCAGCCAGACTCTTCCAGATCCGCCAGTCAGCCAGACTCTTCCAGATCCGCCAGTCAGCCAGACTCTTCCAGATCCGCCAGTCAGCCAGACTCTTCCAGATCCGCCAGTCAGCCAGACTCTTCCAGATCCGCCAGTCAGCCAGACTCTTCCAGAACCGCCAGCCAGCCAGGATCTGCCAGATCCAACTACCTGCCTGAGCTTCCTCTCAGTGCTGAGCTTCCTCTCAGTGCCGAGCTTCCCCTCAGTGCCGAGCTTCCCCTCAGTGCCGAGCTTCCCCTCAGTGCCGAGCTTCCCCTCAGTGCCGAGCTTCCCCTCAGTCCCGAGCTACCCCTCAGTCCCGAGCTGCATAGTCACTTCACTCCTACCTACATGTACAAATGACCTCTAACCTGTACCTCCACACACTGACTAGGTACCGGTACCCCCTGTATATAGCCTTGTTATTGTTATGTTATTGTGTTACTTTTTACAATTTTTTACATAAGAAAATATTGACCAAATAAACTAAACTCTTCTTGAACGGCACTGTTGATTAAGGGCTTGTAAGTAAGCATTTCACGGTAAGTTCTACACTTGTTGTATTCGGCGCATGTGACAAATAAAGTTTGATTTGATTTCACCCAATAGATATGGGAGTTTATCAACATTGGGTTTGTTTTCAAATTCTTTGTGGGTTTGTGTAATCTGAGGGAAATATGTGTCTCTAATATGGTCCTACATTTGGCTGGTTAGGAAGTGCAGTTCAGTTTCCAACTCATTTTGTGGGCAGTGTGCACATAGCCTGTCTTCTCTTGAAAGCCAGGTCTGCCTACGAATACTTGTCTCAATAGCAAGGCGAAGCTCACGGAGTCTGTAAATAGTCAAAGCTTTCCCTGTTGAGTATAGGGGGCAGTATTTTGATGTTTGGATGAAAAACGTAACCAAATGAAACTGCCTATTTCTCAGGCCCAGAATCTAGAATATGCATATAATTGTCAGATTAGGATAGAAAACACTCTAAAGTTTCCAAAACTGTCAAAATATTGTCTGTGAGTATAACAGAACTGATATTGCAGGTGAAAACCTGAGGAAAATCCAACCTGGAAGTGCTGTTTTTCCTGAAAGCTCTCTGTTCTATTGCCTGCCTTCGCTCCATTTAAAGGGATATCAACAAGATTAATTTTCCTATGGCTTCCACATGTTGTGAACAGTCTTTAGACATAGTTTCAGGCTTTTATTTTGAAAAATGAGCGAGAAAGATCACATTGCATCATTGGATTGCTGGGTGCCAGAAGCATTTTGCATGTGCCAACAGAGTGGAGCAGACATTTTCTCTCTCTCTCCTATTGAAGACGCTATCGTCCGGTTGAAATATTATCGATTATATATTGTAAAAACAACCTGAGGGTTGATTACAAAAAACATTTCACAGGTTCCTACGAACTTTACGGATACTATTTGGAATTTTCGTCTGCCCAGTCGTGAACGCTCGAGCCTGTGGATTTCTGAACATGACGCGCCAACCAAATGGAGGTATTTTGGATATACAAATAATCTTTATTGAACAAAAGGAACATTTATTGTGTAACTGGGAGTCTCGTGAGTGCAAACATCCGAAGATCATCAAATGTAAGCGATTAATTTTACTGCCTTTCTGACTTCCGTGACCAATCTACTTGGCTGCTAGCTGTTTGTAATGTTTTGTCTGCTGAGAGAGATATCCTTACATAAACGCTTGGTATGCATTCGCCAAAATGCTTTTTTGAAATCTGACACGCCAGGTGGATTAACAACAAGCTAAGCTGTGTTTTACTATATTGCACTTGTGATTTCATGAAAATTAAATATTTTTAGTAATTTAATTTGAATATGGCACTCTGCAATTCAGCGGATATTGACAAAATGATCCCGCTAACGGGATGTGTGAATCAAGAAGTTCTAAAGTGCCTCCCGGGTGGCGCAGTGGTTAAGGGCACTGTACTGCAGCACCAGCTGTGCCATCAGAGACTCTGGGTTTGCGCCCAGGCTCTGTCGTAACCGTCCGCGACCGGGAGGTCCGTGGGGCGACGCACAATTGGCCTAGCGTCGTCCGGGTTAGGGAGGGCTTGGCTGGTAGGGATGTCCTTGTCTCATCGCACACCAGCAACTCCTGTGGCGGGATAGGTGCAGTGCGCGCTAACCAAGGTTGCCAGGTACACGGTGTTTCCTCTGGCACATTGATGCAGCTGGCTTCCGGGTTGGATGTGCGCTGTGTTAAGAAGCGATGAGACAAGATAGTAGCCACTACAACAATTGGATACCACAAAATTGGGGAGAAAAAGAGGTAAAAAAAATAAAAAAAGGAAGTTCTTAAGTTTGGATCAGTCCCAGTGTTACGCCCTGACCATAAAGAGCTTTTTATTTTCTATGTTGGTTAGGTAGGGGTGTGACTAGGGTGGGTCATCTAGGTAATTATATTTCTATGTTGGCCTGGTATGGTTCCCAATCAGAGGCAGCTGTTTATCGTTGTCTCTGATTGGGGATCATATTTAGGCAGCCATTTCTCCTTTGTGGGATCTTGACTATGTATAGTTTCCTGTAAACACAATAGCAGCTTCACATTTCGTTTAGCATTTATTGTTTTCTTTGAGTTTCACTTCATAATAAAGAGGATGGAACCATCCCACGCTGCATCTTGGTCCACTCATTGTAACGATCGTGACACCCATTTCCTTTTGAATTGCTTAGGGGACTCTTCTTCAGGTTAATCTCTCTGTAGGTGATGGATTTGTTATGGAATGTTTGGGAATCCCTTCCTTTTAGGTGGTTGTAGAATTTAATGGCTCTTTTCTGGATTTTGATCATTAGCGGATATCGGCCTAATTCTGCTCTGCAAGCATTATTTGGTGTTTTATGTTGTACTCAGGATATTTTTGCAGAATTCTGCATGCAGAGCCTCCATTTGGTGTTTGTCCAATTTTGTGAATTCTTAGTTGGTGAGCAGAAGTCACAACCATAAGGGGCAATGGGTTTTATAACTGATTCAAGTATTTTTAGTCTTTTTAGATCCTAATTGGTATGTCAAATTGTATGTTCCTTTGATGGCATAGAAGGCCCTCCTTCCCTTGTTTCTAAGATTGTTCGACACTTTGTGGAAGTTTTCTGTGGTGCTGATGTTTAGGCTGAGGTAAGTATAGTTGTTTTGTGTGCTCTAGGGCAATGGTGTCTAGATTAAATTTGCATTTGTGGTCCTGCCAACTGGACCTTTTTTGGAACACCATTATTTTTGGCTTACTAACATTTACTGTCAGGGCCGAGGTCTGACAGAATCTGTGCAGAAGATCTAGGTGCTGCTGGAGGCCCTCCTTGGTTGGAGAAAGAAGCACCAGATCATCAGCAAACCGTAGACAGATTCTAGTAGTGTGAGGGTGGGTGCTGCAGACTGTTCTAGTGACCTCGCAAATTCATTCATATATATGTTGAAGAGGGTGGGGCTTAAGCTGATTCCCTGGTTCACCAAACGGCCCTGTGGAAAGAAATGTGTGTTTTTTGCCACACTTGTTGTTTGTGTACATGGATTTTATAATGTCATATGTTTTTCCCCCAACACCACTTTCTATCTATTGGTATAGCAGACCCTTATGCCAAATTGAGTCAAAAGCTTTTTGGAAATCAACAAAGAATGAGAAGACTTTGCCTTTGTTTTGTTCTTTGTCAATTAGGGTGTGCAGGGTGAATACGTGGTCTGTCGTACGGTAATTGATAACTCTTCGTGCTGCTGTTTGTTTAATGTTTTCCATTTTCCCAGAAGTGGCTTTAGTCTATGGATTCTTCAATTACATTGAGCTGATTTCTGATGTGCTGTTCCTTCTTTTTCCATAGTGTATTTCTGTTTTAGTGATTCACCATAGTGAAGGCGATGCTCAGGTTTTCTGGGTCTCCATGTTTTTGGTTGGACAGGCTTCTCCATTTCTTTCTTAGGGTTTTGCATTCTTCATCAAACCATTTGTCATTGTTGATCATTTTATTAGGTTTTCTCCTTGAAACATTTCAATTTACCTAATTGTTTTTTGGTAGATTTCCACACTACTTTCCTTCCATCTATAGTATTTCTTAATATTATTCAGTTCCTTTGACTTTGATGCCTCATGATTGAGTATTGCTTTGTTCAAGTAGACTGAGATTTTGCTGTGGTCTGATAGGGGTGTCAGTGGGCTGACTGTGAATGATCTGAGAGACTCTGTTGTATACAGTACTACTGCCAAGAGATGAGCTATAGGTGTACCTACCATAGGAGTCCTCTTGAAGCCTACTATTGACTATGTACATACCCAGCGTGCGACAGAGCTGCAGGAGTTGTGGAGGAGGGAATGCTGCCACCTCCAGGTAGGTGTTTGTCCCCCTGTGTGCTTAGGGTGTGAGGTTCTTGTGCAAGTCTGGCATTTAGGTCGCCACAGACTAGTACATGTCCCTGGGCCTGGAAATGATTGATTTCCCCCTCCAGGATGGAGAAGCTGTCTTCATTAAAGTATGGGGATTCTAGTGAGGGAATATAGGTAGCAAACAGGAGGCCATTTTCTATGAGATCATTTCATTTTGAATTTCTATCCAAATGTAAAATGTTAATGTTTTGATTAATTTAATAGAGTGAGGTCTTTATACAAATTAGCATACCCCCTGAGTCTCTTCCCTGTTTCAAACCTGGTAGTTTGGTGGAAGGAACTACCAGCTATCTGTAACCTAGAGGGCAACCAGTGGGTACATCTGCTCTATATCATGTTTCTTGTAGGATGACAATATCTGTATTTCTGATTGCTTTGGTGAAGTCCAGGTTCCTGCTCTTTAGGCCAAAGGCAGATGACCTCAGGCCATGGACATTCCAGGATGAGATAGTGAAGGCTTTGTGCCCCATAAAGTGTCCAATGTTGTTAGTCATGTGGTTTGGCCTTAGACCAATTAGTGTGAGCAGAGCCTACTGAGCATCTGGTACATGCCGTTGGCTTGGGCTAGTGTAAGAGAGGAGGTTGGGCCTGTTTGCCTGCTCACGGCCTGGGTGTATGTGTGAATTTCATGCTGAGGCCCTGTTTGCGGGAGTGGGGGGCATGGGCTGGGCAGGAGGGGCATAGGTTTGATCTGAGGGGGCCTATATGAGGTGTGGGCATGGTTGGTTTGGGGGGGTATTGATTGGTGGGGGTGTGGATGTGACTGGTGTTGTTGTGGTCTGGATGTAGGTCCTCTCAGCGTGGGTCCTTTATGTGAAGGTCTGGGAGAGTGTATGGCTGGTCTGGGCGAGGTGTCTGTTGATCTGTTACTCCTGTGTGAGGTGTTTGGGCTGCGGTGGAGGGTGATGTCATTTAGGGTCCTGGCGAAGGTGGGCACTGCTGCCTTGTAGAGGTGGACCTGGTCGTAAAGGCTATTCAAGTCCAGGGTAGAGTAGTGGGCCAGGTAAATATTTGTTTTTGTGGCACAGTCACGGAAAATACTTGCGCTTATCTGCTGAATGGTAGCATGGTGGAAGTATTTTCATTGTATCAGGGGGACGATAACCACTTGTGCGTTGGCGGGAAAAAATAAGCTTTTTCAATCACTTCTTTTAGTGCTGTGGCCACCCTTTCCTGCTGTGCTCTCAGGTTGTTTGTGCCTGTGAGTATTATTATGTGGCTGGGTGACCCTAGTTTATCCTCAGACAGAAGGTCTAGGGCGCGTGTTTGGGAAAAAGTTTATTTTCTTGTATATATTTCCCATTTGAGTACATAAGGAGTACAATCTGTGTGGCTTGTGTATGTCCTCAGTGGGTGTGAGGGGGTTGTCAGGAGGGCTGTCAGGGTGGCTGACATGGGGGGTGCTCAGAGGGGGTGGGATCCCCTGAGCTTGGGGTTTTTCCATTTTGTCTGTCCTGCTGTGATGACGAGGCTATGGTCAGGGTCTTGAGTGGACTGTTCTGCTGTGGTTTCGAGACTTTGGTCAGGATCTGGGGTGGGCTGTTCTGCTGGCTTCTCTGCGGGGGTGGCCAGCTCTCTAATGGGTTGTTCTCTGTCACATGTCATCTTTCTCACCTTCTCCTCCAGCACTCTCACCTTCTCCTCTAGTGCTCTGTTCTTCCCCTGCTCCTGCTCTTTCTCCTGTTGATGTGGTCTCACCACAGTCCAGAGTGCAGACATGTTTCTCTCCACCTTCAGCTCTGGTTGAGAGGGTGTTGTTGTGCTGGACTATTTTTTTTGTGCTGGAGTCTGTTCACCTGCTGTTCTCTCTCTCTCTCTCTCTCTCTCTCTCTCTCTCTCTCTCTCTCTCTCTCTCTCTCTCTCTCTCTCTCTCTCTCTCTCTCTGTTTTCCGTTCTCTCATTAGACTACAACATAGATTAATACTGGTCACGTGCTCAAACACACACACACACACACACACACACACACACACACACACACACACACACACACACACACACACACACACACACACACACACACACACACACACACACACACACACACAGAACACACCCATATTGTACCACTCAGTTGCTTGCCAAGATCCTACATTTAGATTTTTGTTTCTATTTCATGCTCTTAGTATTAAGGTTAATCTGTCAAGTCTGCTAATTTTCAGGGAGTATTTTGAGGATGAATTACAGGGTTTATTTCCCCCCTGCCACAGAGCCAGGCAGCACACACAGACACATACGCAGGTCAGCACAGATTAGTGATGGGGACATCTCACATGTCTTATGTTCTGGATTACTCTGAAATATGTCAGTACCTATAATGAATGAATTAAATAGATTTCCTTCCAAAAAATATATATAATTAGGGATGTTAAAAAGCAGCTTTTCTCTTTGACCCTGCTAGGCCTGTTAGGAAACAATGGCATGGCGTGAGCGTATATCAGTCAAAAACTGCTGATTTGCCAGCTCAGCCAATGAGATGTGCATGCACTTGGATATTCAAATTGGCACCAACTCCATGTGGGGCAGGGCTGCATGTACTGGCTAACAGGCTTGCTTTGTTTTACCTATTAGGCAGCTTAATTAACCAAGTCAAATAGTGTGAATGGATTCAGAATTTGGAAAAGCATTAACTACTAGGGCACTTTACTATAACAGCAATGAATACGGACTGAATATTTTGCAAACCTGAGTCGTTTCCGTCCATTGCTTTGTCACTATTCCTGATATTGTTATAGCTATGTAACTAGCTAGCTAGCTGTGATTGCTAGCAGCTAAGCAAACTACTACTGCTGCCTATATCAGTCAACAACTGCTAACTAGGTTTCCACTGGGCATCTAACTTTTAGCTACAAACCACAGGATTTGAAAAAGAAGTGACTGGTGAGATAGTTGGATAGGTTATGTCCTTTTTGCTAACACCAGCTGTGGATTGCGTGCCTTGCTAGCTACCTTGTGTGTTATGTGCACTTCGGAGCCTGTGTCTCCCGTAGTCTCCACCCACCCAGAGAATAAAAAATAAAAAATAGGAAAAAGCTGCTGGACCAATGACATATGGGTCTGTCTCAGCCAAAGAGGATGATGTCATGTTCCAAATTCATTTCAAGCATTTTTGGTATGTGGACATCTGCTCATCAAAAATCATGTGCATTAATATAGAGTTGGTCCCCCCTTTGCCGCTATAACAGTCTCCACTCTTCTGGGAAGGCTTTCCACGAGATGTGGTTAGAGCGTTGGACCAGTTTCCGAAAGGTTTCTGGATTGAATCCCCGAGCTGACAAGGTAAACATCTGTTGTTCTGACCCTGAACTGTTCCACGGTAGGCTGTCATTGTAAATCATAATTTAATTTTAACTGACTTGCCTAGTTAAATAAAGATTTTTAAGAAGAATAGTTGGAGTAGGATGATTGCAGAGCACCCTGCCTCAGACTGTCAGGATGTTATTTTATAGCTCACAAACTATATCGCTGTGATGATTTCTTTTATTCATTCTTGTCACTCGCTTTTGTCTCCCATGATCTATTCAGCTGTGAGGAGAACCATCCTACTTCAGTTTGAACTTGCCCTGCAGTTACGATTTAGACATTGGGACCACATATGCATTTTCCTGTTATCTTTTCTTTGTGGGTTCTGTCTTACACAGTGTAGAGTTGAAGAACACCCACTTCAGATACATATGCATGTTTGAGCATCTTTATCCATTATTGCCTCTCAATTTTGTCTCCCATGATCTATTCAGAAAGTCATGCAGTTCGAGCCAGCCCTGCCGTCACTATTTAGACCAGGGATGGGTAACTTTGGTAGGGGACCAGTGGCAACCTGTCATTCAGGGCAGGTGGGGCTCCCAACATTTTTACCTAAAAATACATTAAATTATTTTGTTTGTTTGTTGTTGTTTGGGTTGCCTGTTTTGCATGTTATTTTTGCATTAATAGTTGTCACATACCATTCACTCCATTCCAGCCATTATTATGAGCTGACCTCCACTCAGCAGCCTCCACTGGTGTGTGTATAACAAAGACTCTCAAAGACACTGCTTGACATTCATAATAAAACGTTTGACCACTTGTTGCCAGCACTTTTACATGTGATGATGCTCTCAGAAGGGAGTGATGTCTCTCAACAATGAGAGCAAACTCATGGGTCTGCGACCAAAATGGCACCATATTCCCTATATAGTGCACTACTTTTGACCAGGGCCCAAGGGTTTACAGTTGGAACAGGTTGCCATGTTCAGAGGTCTAGAGGAAGATATCAAGGAGATGTATTCATCTGACTGAACATTGGATAAAGAGAGTGTGGTATTAACAAAAGTCCTGTGGTCAATATAAAACTCTAAAACACATTTAACACACTGAGACGGAAAGACATCAATCTCTCAGCAACATTACACTAATAGAGCAGTACTGTACCGACAGTCATTGGTGGAAGAAGGTGAGGACCAAGGTGAAGCCGGTACCGGCATTTTATTAAATATAACTGAACACTAGATAACAAAGTCCCAACCGAAACAGCTTTTGGTGCAGACACACACTGTCAACATGTCAATACCTCTCACAAAGATAACACAGTGATGCAGTCAATCTCTCCTCTACTTTGCGCACAGGAGAAATTGACATGCATGTCACACACTAATGTTAACTCCCTGTGTACATTTAAGGGTTCTCAATCAGAGACAACGACAGACAGCTGTCCCTTGGTTCTGGGCCAAAAACAAAGAAATTTCCCGCCTAAGTATTTTGTCCCTTTCTTTGTATTGGGTCAGGCTTGGCATGGAGTTTTTGTATTGTGGTGTGTTTTGTCTTGGGGTTTTGGTGTACATGTACTTTGGGATTGTAGCTAAACTAGGGGTTGTAAGACTTGGCTTTGGAGTGGTTCTCAATCAGAGGCAAATCGTTGTCTCTGATTGGGAACCATATTTAGCAGCATATTCTTTAGTTTGTCGGACATTGTCCTCTTCTTGATGTCTTGTGCTGTGTTAGTTGACACCAGTTTAGGCTGTTTCGGTTTTCATTTTCGTTTATTTGTTTTGTAGTGTTTTGTTTGATTCGTGTTACGTTTGTTTTATTAAACATGGATCACAATAGACACGCTGCAGTTTGGTCCGACTCTCCTTCACCATATGAAAACCGTGACAGAAATACAAAAACATAGAAAAGGAACATAGAACGCCCACCCTAGTCACACCCTGGCCTAACTAAAATAGAGAATAAAAAGCCTCTCTATGGCCAGGGCGTGACAAGTACACATTAGATCCACAACAGTAATCTAAGAAAAGACTGATGTTCTGACCTTCCAGACACATGGACTAAGTGGACTGAATGGAAAAACTGGCTTCAATTTAGATATGAAGAGCCAGAATGGTGGTCCTTTGGGCTAATCTACTGGAATATCCTAGATCCAGGGCCTTGGGACTGACACAAGAGGCAAAGGGAGTTCTGAATGCTCTAATTAGAACTAACATGTGGGCTATTGGAGCCAACTGCATCCAAGATGGTGGCTCTGTTGGTTTGAGGGAGATGTGCTCATAACCAATATTAGCTGTGAGATCAGATTGGACACAGGGGACCTGTGTAAGGGTTCAAAGCCTGTGATCCAGGAAGCTAACAGCAGGTACCAAAATACAGCACTCCTCAGCGGGCAAAGCGTGTCAAAATCATTTCTTTCAGTTTCTGGTTGTGTTAGAAAAAAGGATTCCAAAAGGGCTCATCGGCTGTCCCCATAGGAAACCCATTCTGATTTCAGGGTTCCATGTACAATCCTTGTGTAAAGGGTTGTACATGGAACTAAAAATAATTCTTCAAAGGGTTCTCCTATGGGAACAGCCGAATAATAATGTTAGGTTCTAGATAGCACATTTTGTTCCAAGAGTGTAATGACATAATTCTAACCATTTTCGACCAGTTCTGACTGCTGGGTCTGTCCAGCTGGCATTGATGCATCATCAGTACTGTAGCTACAGCGGTATCTCTATTAAACCTGCACCAAAAAAAGCCCTGTGATCTCACTAATCACTATTAATATTTAATCTTCCTCTAAAAAAAGCATGCAGAACCCAAGCCTTCAAACAGAAGAGCAGGCTTAGCGACATCGCCTACCTGAGGGAGCACACTGAATGGGTTGGGTAAGGTGTTATGAAATGTAATGTAGTATTTTACACGGTTTATAACTGTATTGTGTTGCTGGACCCCAGGAAAAATAGCTGCTGCCTTGGCAGGAACTAATGGGGATCCATAATATATACAAATTCCTCCCTCTTTCTAAACCTATATTGAATATTACAGTAAGAGAGACAAAACGACTTCATCATAAAGCTCATTGACAATACATCAAGTCACACAATGATGTATTGTCAATATTCCGGTCCAGCCCTCTGAACACTGAGACACTGCCAGCATCCCAAATGGCACCCTATTCCCTATATAGGGCACTACCTTTGACCCATAGCCCTATAGTCGTGGTCTAAATTAGTGTACTATAAAGGGAATAGGGTGCCATTGGGACAAATCCTCTAGCCCTGTGAAGATAAAAAGGCCTCACAATAATAAAGAATGATTGACTTATACTCCTGTCCCAGGACTGAGCTCTGTGGTCTGCCTCTGTCCCACTGTGGGAGAGATGCACTGCAAATGGAGCTGTAGTGCTCCTACTAATGGGAGTTGTGGGTGATACAGTAGGCCCGTAGACCAGTAGACCAGTACTTCTGGTTGAGTGATGCTATAGAGTGCTCTGGACTCACAGCCAGGATTAAGGGGTTTCATATCCCATCTGTATCTCTCTCTCTCTCTCTCTCTCTGCACACTCTTCCTCATCTCCTCCTTTCTCTCTATAATAATACTAGCATTAGTGGGTGTACAGTTGTAGAACAGTGCAGGAGGAAGAGTGCGGGTGAAATGATGTGAAGAGACAAGGGGACCTAACGGAGGGGTGGGGGGAGGGCTCTGACAGTGGGAAGATACACAGCATGGCCAGGGGCCGCTGGAGCTTGTTAGCACAGCCACCAGGCCTTGCCAATGATGAGTTGTGAAGATGTGATTAAGCCAACGCCAAGATTCCTTATAGGCTACCGAACCTTCTTCAGATAGATAGATAGAGAGAGGGAGAGAGAGGCTGTCGAAGGCAGACCTGGCTCTCAAGAGAAGACAGGCTATGTACACACTGAGAAAAACACTCAAACAAACAAAACTATGGTTAAACATCAATTAAAAACAAAGCATCAAACCTTCCTCCACAGTAACTAAACACAAAAGCCTCTGAATACCGATATACTCATAAACAGCCCAATGTAGTTAACAAATGTGTAATAAGCAAACTCAACCCTCAGTCTTGCTGCCAACATCCCCTCCAGCATTCCCACCACATCCACAGACCCCTGTCCCCGAATACTGTTCTTTCGTGTCTTCCAAATTGCTAATGCCCCTGACACAAAGTTAAGCAAGAGAACTACACCATTTCAACTAAACGTGTACTTTAGCCCAAATATAAACTCTTGGGAAGAGAAAACCTCTCCGATAGCTGAGAACCAACTAGTGATCAGGTCAATCATCCAGACTAACCTGGGACACTGTAAGATCAGATGTGCCAGAGTTTCAGACTCAACACAGAATGGACACCCCTCCCCAACAGTAGGGTCCAGGTGTACCAGATACATGTTGGTGGCTATGGCTCCATGTATTATCCTCCATTGAAGGTCAGCTGTCCTCTTTTCAATAGGCAGTTCATATAAAGACAGCCAACAGCCTTTTGGGGAGGCACCTGGACCAAACACACCCACCCACCTCGTCGATTTGACCCTTTCCAGGGAAGCAGCACGGGACACTTTTACACAGATTTTGTAATGGCCTTCTTTCTCATGGCCTTGAACTCCTCCAGCTCCAGGTAGGAAAGCAGCATCCCCACCCCTCCTCGAATGCCCCCGCCGCAGCACTAACATTCAGTGCAGGTAACATAATCCAGACACTCCGTCCACCGATCAGATTGGAAGTGTCAGTGAAGTAATGGCAAGAAATCGCAGAACCGCCTAGACCTTCCTGAGTAGACGAGATGATCGGATCCCTGCTCTTTCTCCCAGCTCCTCCAACGATCTGCTCCTGCTCCGCATCAGATGACCCAGCTTGGTACACTCCACACCTAACAGGCATGAACGTAGGCTGGCTGAACCCATAAAAACCTTAATCCAATGTTGTCCAGACCAGAAGAAATTGACAAGGGTCCTCTGAAGCTCTCTTATCGGGTGGCTGTAAAATCATTAGTCTGTGCCACAGGGTAGAGGCGGCTAGATTATTGGCTACCAGCACCCTTCCCCTATAAGACACCTGGGGTAGCATCCATTTCCACCTTGACAATCTGGCACACACTTTCTCCACTACACCCTGCCAGTACTTTTTCTGAAAGACATTGGAGCCTAGAAAACCCCCCAAAGTCTCCATCCCATCTCTGCCCCACTGATTCCCCGATGGTAACCGTGGAGCAGGCCCTTTCTGAAGCTGACCTTGTTTTTCCCTTTCCTACTGTGAAAGACATTTGCGGTTGATATATTATCGATTATATACACTGCTCAAAAAAATAAAGGGGACACTTAAACAACACAATGTAACTCCAAGTCAATCACACTTCTGTGAAATCAAACTGTCCACTTAGGAAGCAACACTGATTGACAATAAATTTCACATGCTGTTGTCCCTCCCTCCCTCCCTCCCTCCCTCCCCCTCCCTCCCTCCCCCTCCCTCCCTCCCTCCCTCCCTCCCTCCCTCCCTCCCTCCCTCCCTCCCTCCCTCCCTGTCCCTGTCTGTCTGTCTGTCTGTCTGTCTGTCTGTCTGTCTGTCTGTCTGCCTCCCAACACTAAGGCCTCAGAGCAGAGTGGGGGGATGGTGTTTATGCTACTCCAAAACCAGAAAACATCTGTGCTGGGTGCCATATTAATCCACACATGAAGCTGTCAAAGCTGTTTGACACCTCCACTTCCTGTTGTCACCTCCACTTCAAATCACCTTTGGAACAGAGGTGGGCAGGATTACGTAAAGAAAAAACTAAATGGATTTAAGGTGACTGGTTGAAATGGACCAAACATAATAAAATGTATCACCGTGCTGTTGGAACCACCTTAATTATTCATGTACTGTATGTACAGAATACTACACAAACACACAGTGCCGCCACAATCTAACTCACTCATCAGACAAATTCATTGTTTCAGCATTGTAGCCCTGCTTAATCATTTTACAAGGCTTACTCTAGACAGTATTCTCAGATGACATGTATTTTTGTGGGTGGATCTTTACAATAGTTTGTTGAGGTTAAGCACCATGCTCAAGGGGATAGCAATATTCCCTTAACAAGGATTACGCCATCAACACCCTGGCCTATTAGGTCACTCTTCATCAGGGCTTTCTAACCCTGTTACTGGAGAGCTATCATCCTGTAGGTTTTCACTACAACCCTTACCTAGAACACCTGATTCTAATGATTAGCTGGTTTATAAGATTAATCAGGTCAGTTACAACTGGACGGTAGCTCTCCAGGATCAGGGTTGTAGTGAAAACCTGAAAGGGTACCTCCAGGATCAGGAGGGATCAGGGTTGTAGCGAAAACCTCAGGAGGGTAGCAGGATCAGGAGGGTTCCAGGAACAGGGCTGGAGAGAGACCTACAGGAGGGTAGCTCTCCAGGATCAGGGTTGTAGCGAAAACCTGCAGGAGGGTAGCTCTCCAGCTCTGGAGAGAGAACCTATAGGAGGGTAGCAGGAACAGGGTTGGAGAGAAAACCTACAGGAGGGTAGCACTCCAGGAACAGGGCTGTAGTGAAAACCTACAGGAGGGTAGCTCTCCCGGAACAGGGTTGGAGAGCCCTGCTCTACATCATCCTCCTCATTGCCCTTTCTCCTCCAATTCATCTCTCTCTCTCTTTCAGTGAAACATGGAAAGAGGAGAGGACTGGAGATTATATTCCCAGACAAACAGCAACAGAAAGCTACAAAGAAACAAAGGAATAGCAAGATGGAGACAGAGATAAACAGAGACAACCAGGCACAACAATGCAGTGATAAGATTGTGATATGCAGGGTCGTATTCCCTAGACACCAAACGGAAGAAGACGGACCGAAACGGGGAAGGACTACCTGGAATGTCCAATAAGAAACTGTAATTTTAGTTGCAAAACATTTTGCTACGTTGTGCACTAATGAACACAACCCAGGCCAGGGACACAGTCTACTAGACCAAGGACTTGAAATAGAAGACCGCATTTCCACAGGATGTCCATGGGACGTGCGCGTTGCGGTCAGTATTTTTCATGCTGCTGGTGGAAGCTGGAGGTCAGACAGACAAATTTGGGATGAAAATATTTTCTGTAGCATCGCAGAGTATTTGGAAACAGTGGTCTTTCAGATTTGAATGTGTTAGACCTACTGTATTCACAGCAGATCTTTGTGACATTATTCACACTCTTAGAATTCGCTGCTACAAGTTCAGTAGCCGACCTCTCCTCTCCTCGTTGGGCATGCAGATCAAATGTGCCTAGTGTATGTGTGGTCTCAATGAAATAAAGTAGGCAGCCTATGCATGGGCAGAGAAGCACGTGACAGTTACCTTTCCAAGGAAATCAAATTAAATATGATTACACTATAGTTTACTACAGTGTCTGTCAATAAATAGTGATAATGAAAAGAAGTGGAGGGCGCTCAACCAACGTGAGTCGGGTTGCAATCAAAATGTTTTAGCATCATTGAAAAGGATAGGCACAACGCGCACATAGGCGAGTGAATGTTGCACCTTTTCATTTTCAATAAATGTTGATTACCCTTTTATTTGTCTTACCTGCAAATCATTCGCCTAAAAGGTAGGCTATATCCTATATGCAAAGCGTTGCTCAAGAGAAACACCCAAGTGTCCACTCTCATCATTCTTGCTACTTCAAGTTCAGCAGCCATACATGGAGATCAGGTCCGCGTGTGGTCGCAATTAAAGAGAATATGCTCGGCCATGGTTTTCCAAACCCTACTTCTTAAGTTATTTTTGTGGATTTTGATGTTGCCTATAGGGCTCAAAATTGCTGGGAACATGGCTGGCAAGTGAACTGCGTCACAAATGCCTAAAATAACCCTTGAGGTTGGGTTCGGGACCAGAGAGTTGGACAGAAAGCCAAGCGGGTGTGGACGGGTGCAGTATGAAGAAATCTGTCCGGCACAGACTTCTACCATGTAATGTTATTAATAGTGTATAGTTAAGATGTAAGCTAATAACAGCACTGATGAAATATGTTTCCATTAATGTTATCGGTGTTTGTCCCAAATGGCACCATGGGCTCTGGACAAAAGTAGTGTACTACTCTTTACTTCCGGCGCCGACAGAGATGGCCGCCTCGCTTCGCTTTCTTAGGAAACTATGCAGTTTTTTGTTTTTTTTACGTGTTATTTCTTACATTAGTACCCCAGGTCATCTTAGGTTTCATTACATAGAGTTGAGAAGAACTACTGAATATAAGATCAGCGTCAACTCACCATCAGTACGACCAAGAATATGACTTTCGCGAAGCGGATCCTGTGTTCTGCCTTTCAACCAGGACAACGGAATGGATCACAGCCGGCGACCGAAAAAAACGACTTCATAAAAGAGGGAAACGAGGCGGTCTTCTGGTCAGACTACAGAGACGGGCACATCGTGCCCCACTTCCTAGCATTCTTCTCGCCAATGTCCAGTCTCTTGACAACAAGGTTGATGAAATCCGAGCAAGGGTAGCATTCCAGAGGGACATCAGAGACTGTAACGTTCTTTGCTTCACGGAAACATGGCTCACTGGAGAGACGCTCTCGGATGCGGTGCAGCCAGCGGGTTTCTCCACACATCGCGCCGACAGAAACAAACACCTTTCTGGTAAGAAGAGTGGTGGGGGCGTATGCCTTATGGCTAACGAGACGTGGTGTGATCACAGAAACATACAGGAACTCAAATCCTTCTGTTCACCTGATTTAGAATTCCTCACAATCAAATGTAGACCGCATTATCTACCAAGAGAATTCTCTTCGATTATAATCACAGCCGTATATATTCCCCCCCAAGCAGACACATCGATGGCTCTGAACAAACTTTATTTGACTCTTTGCAAACTGGAATCCACACATCCTGAGGCTGCATTCATTGTTGCTGGGGATTTTAACAAGGCTAATCTGAAAACAAGACTCCCTAAAATGTATCAGCATATCGATTGCGCCACCAGGGCTGGCAAAACTTTGGATCACTGTTATTCTAACTTCCGCGACGTATATAAGGCCCTGCCCCGCCCCCCTTTCGGAAAAGCTGACCACGACTCCATTTTGCTGATCCCTGCCTACAGACAAAAACTAAAACAAGAAGCTCCCACGCTGAGGTCTGTCCAACGCTGGTCCGACCAAGCTGATTCCACACTCCAAGACTGCTTCCATCACGTGGACTGGGACATGTTTCGTATTGCATCAGGCAACAACCTTGACGAATACGCTGATTCGGTGTGCGAGTTCATTAGAACGTGCGTTGAAGATGTCGTTCCCCCTGCAACGATTAAAACATTCCCTAACCAGAAACTGCGGATTGATGGCAGCATTCGCGTGAAACTGAAAGCGCGAACCACTGCTTTTAATCAGAGCAAGGTGACTGGTAACATGACCGAATACAAACAGTGCAACTATTCCCTCCGTAGGGCTATCAAACAAGCTAAGCGTCAGTATAGAGACAAAGTAGAATCTCAATTCAACGGCTCAGACACAAGAGGTATGTGGCAGGGTCTACAGTCAATCACGGACTACAAGAAGAAATCCAGCCCAGTCATGGACCAGGAATTCTTGCTCCCAGGCAGACTAAATACCTTTTTTGCCCGCTTTGAGGACAATACAGTGCCACTGACACGGCCTGCAACGGAAACATGCGGTCTCTCCTTCACTGCAGCCGAGGTGAGTAAAACATTTAAACGTGTTAACCCTCGCAAGGCTGCAGGCCCAGACGGCATCCCCAGCCTCAGAGCATGCGCAGACCAGCTGGCTGGTGTGTCTATACCAGTCTGCTGTTCCCACATGCTTCAAGAGGGCCACCATTGTTCCTGTTCCCAAGAAAGCTAAGGTAACTGAGCTAAATGACTACCGCCCCGTAGCACTCACTTCCGTCATCATGAAGTGCCTTGAGAGACTAGTCAAGGACCATATCACCTCCACCCTACCTGACACCCTAGACCCACTCCAATTTGCTTACCGCCCAAATAGGTCCACAGACGACGCAATCTCAACCACACTGCCCACTGCCCTAACCCATCTGGACAAGAGGAATACCTATGTGAGAATGCTGTTCATCGACTACAGCTCGGCATTTAACACCATAGTACCCTCCAAGCTCGTCATCAAGCTCGAGACCCTGGGTCTCGACCCCGCCCTGTGCAACTGGGTACTGGACTTCCTGACGGGCCGCCCCCAGGTGGTGAGGGTAGGTAACAACATCTCCTCCCCGCTGATCCTCAACACTGGGGCCCCACAAGGGTGCGTTCTGAGCCCTCTCCTGTACTCCCTGTTCACCCACAACTGCGCGGCAACGCACGCCTCCAACTGAATCATCAAGTTTGCGGACGACACAACAGTGGTAGGCTTGATTACCAACAACGACGAGACGGCCTACAGGGAGGAGGTGAGGGCCCTCGGAGTGTGGTGTCAGGACAATAACCTCACACTCAACGTCAACAAAACTAAGGAGATGATTGTGGACTTCAGGAAACAGCAGAGGGAACACCCCCCTATCCACATCGATGGAACAGTAGTGGAGAGGGTTGTAAGTTTTAAGTTCCTCGGCATACACATCACAGACAAACTAAATTGGTACACTCACACAGACAGCATCGTGAAGAAGGCGCAGCAGCGCCTCTTCAACCTCAGGAGGCTGAAGAAAGTTGGCTTGTCACCAAAAACACTCACAAACTTCTACAGATGCACAATCGAGAGCATCCTGGCGGGCTGTATCACCGCCTGGTAAGGCAACTGTTCCGCCCACAACCGTAAGGCTCTCCAGAGGGTAGTGAGGTCTGCACAACGTATCACCGGGGGCAAACTACCTGCCCTCCAGGACACCTACACCACCCGATGTTACAGGAAGGCCATAAAGATCATTAAGGACAACACCCACCCAAGCCACTGCCTGTTCACCCCGCTATCATCCAGAAGGCGAGGTCAGTACAGGTGCATCAAAGCTGGGACCGAGAGACTGAAAAACAGCTTCTATCTCAAGGCCATCAGACTGTTAAACAGCAACCACTAACATTGAGTGGCTGCTGCAAACACACTGACTCAACTCCAGCCACTTCAATAATGGGAATTGATGGGAAAGGATGTAAAATATATCACTAGCCACTTTAAACAATGCTACCTAGTATAATGTTTACATACCCTACATTATTCATCTCATATGTATACGTATATACTGTACTCTATATCATCTACTGCATCTGTATGTAATACATGTATCACTAGCCACTTTAACTATGCCACTTTGTTTACATACTCATCTCATATGTATATACTGTACTCGATACCATCTACTGTATCTTGCCTATGCTGCTCTGCACCATCACTCATTCATATTTTTATGTACATAGTCTTTATCCCCTTACACTGTGTATAAGATATTAGTTTTGGAATTGTTAGTTAGATTACTTGTTGGTTATTACTGCATTGTCGGAACTGGAAGCACAAGCATTTCGCTACACTCGCATTAACATCTGCTAACCATGTGTATGTGACAAATAAAATTTGATTTGATTTATAGGGAATGGGGTGCCATTCTGGATGCCAGCTTGGTCTTATCACAACAGGAGTTATGCATGCCAGCAAGGCCTATGGTCCCAGAGCGGAGATAGTATGACTTCATGCTCATCTTTTTCAATTGGCACAGCAGAACCAGGAAGGTGAGCTCTCTGTGGGAACTGCTATGACGACAACACAGCCTCCTGTGTTTGTGTTCTTTGTGTGTGTGTGTGTGTGTGTGTGTGTGTGTGTGTGTGTGTGTGTGTGTGTGTGTGTGTGTGTGTGTGTGTGTGTGTGTGTGTGTGTGTGTGTGTGTGTGTCTGAGTGTGTTCTTTGTGTGTGTGTGTGTCGTTGTGTATATGTGTGCGCGCATGCATGTGTGTGTTGGTGAAGGTGTGTGCATATGTGTACGTGTGTGTGCCTCACGGGAATGATGGAAACACACTATATCATCAACCCCCCATTTGCATCCCAAATGAAACCCTATATAGTGCACTACTTTTGATCAGAGCCCCTAAAGGAGTGCACTTAATAGGAAATAGGCTCTAGCCTCTTGGTCTTTTCTTTCAATGTGTCACGTTCTGACCTTAGTTCTTTTGTTATGTCTTTGTTTTAGTATGGTCAGGGCTTGAGTTGGGTGGGTTATCTTTGTTAGTTTTTCTATGATTTGCTATTTCTGTGTTTGGCCTGGTATGGTTCTCAATCAGAGGCAGCTGTCAATCGTTGTCCCTGATTGAGAACCATATTTAGGGAGCCTGTTTTCTATTGTGTTTCGTGGGTGATTGTTTTCTGTTGTGTGTCTGCACCAGCCAGAACTGTTTTTGGGTGTTACGTTATTGTTTTTGTTCAGTGTTCAAGTTATTAAAAGATATGGACACATACCATGCTACACCTTGGTCCTCTTCTTCCACCAACAACGGCCGTTACACAATGGCTATTGTCTTTGGTGGCTTTTCTCCCACTTCTAATGGAGACTCTTCGGGTAGGAGGGTGTTGGGGGAATATGTAAAACAAAAAAAGTACAGGTGTTTCTGCAGGAGATGCATAGTGATGTGGTGAATGAAGTCGATTGGTGGAAAGGGGCAAATGTGTTGAGCCATGGGACAAATTTGAGTGCAGGGGTGGTGTTTTTTGTACAAGGTCTGTCGGTAAAAATGTGCTCCTCAAAGGAGGTGTGTAGGGGTAGGCTGCTTGTAGTAAAAGCAGAAATTAATAACATGGGTTTTGACTTTATAAATGTGTATGCGCCTAACACAGGGAGAGAGAGGGGGGTTCTATATGGGTGTCTTAGACAGGAACACTCACAGGTAGCGCCTGAGGAGACGCTGGTGGTCAGCGGGGACTGGAACTATACAATGGATTTTACGAAAGACAGAAATGGGGCAGAGCCTCATTCAGGGTCAGTTAGAGTGAAGGGACATCATTAATCAGTTCGAACTAGTGGATGTTTGGAGAACTAGATATCCTGACAAAAGACAGTAAACATGGGTGAAGGTATTTGGGTCTAGGGTGAGTGCAGCCCGGCTAGATCGGTTTTACATGTCCAGGAATCAGAGCAATAGGCTGTTGGGCGCTACCATTCTCCTCGGTGGGTTTTTCCGATCACCACATGGCTCGGCTGTCTGTTTCACCAGGGCCTCAGCAGGAATCCTATTGGAAGTTTAATGTAAAGCTCTTACAAGATGCCACCTTTTGCTCAGGTTGCAAGTTCAAATCCCCGAGCTGACAAGGTACAAAATCTGTCATTCTGCCCCTGAACAGGCAGTTAACCCACTGTTCCTAGGCCATCATTGAAAATAAGAATTTGTTCTTAACTGACTTGCCTGGTTAAATAAAGGTAAAAAAAAAAAAAAAAAAAAAGTTTACAGATTTTTGGGAAAGGTGGGGGCAGCAAAGAGAGTCTGAGTTTCTGAGTCAATGGTGGGATGGGGGAAAGTCCAAAATATGGCTTTTCTGTCAGCAGTATACAGCCCTCTCATCCTCAGAGGATTGGAGAATATTGGAGGAACTCGAGCATAGTATTAGTGAGATGGAGGTAGAGATGGTGGGGCAAGGCAATGTAGACCACTAGGGTAATTTAGCTGAATTATGTAGGAACTGTCAGGACCCGGTTACGAACCTGGGTCTCCGGAGTGAGAAACAGTCACTTAACCAACTGAGCCACGAATAGACAGCAGAACCCAGAAGATGAGGCAGACACAGCAGTACTTAAGACGGTGTATTTCATAAAGAAAAAATCCTAAAATAAAAAATGGCAAATCCAAAAGGTGGTAGGTAAAACACAAAAAGACCTAAAAAGAAACTCACCAAAACTAAACAAAAACAAAAAACTACAAGAACTTCACCCGGAATCGACAAGAGCACACAGAACACTAGGGCAGGGTGCCAACATACAAACACAGAGCACAGAACTGAGGGAAACAAAGGGTTTAAATACAATCAGGGGAAACGAGACACAGGTGCAAACAATAATGGGGATCAAGGGAAAAACACAGGGACAAAAAGCACAATGGGGACATCTACTGACAAACAACTGGAACAACCCTGGCCAAATCCTGACAGGAACCTGGGCAGTTTTTCCAGGTTAAAGCAAAGGAATGATTGGAAGAGCTAGGTTCTCCATGCTCAAGGAGATGGACCCTCCCAGCTGTCTGATGGGCGAGTGAACTCTGTGGTGGGTAGATGCGGGAGCCGACTGTTGAGTTTTATACTGAGTTATATAGGGCAGAACTGTGTGATCCGGTCTTGTTGGCAGAACTTCCTAAGCTCTCTCCGGCAAAGAAGGATGAAATGGACTTTCCTCTGTTGTCCCATGAACTAGCAGAGGCCGTAACACAGATGTCCCCCGGCCACGCACCGGGGTTCGATGGACTCCCAGTGGAGTTTTATTTAAAAAATTCTGGGGAGTAATTGGACTGGACTTCTTTTACGTGTTCTGTGAATTCGTTGGGGTAGGAGAGTTGCTGATGGGACCCTCAATCTCAGCCAACTTGTTCTTAATCAGGGACATGTTGGACTTGTCGAGAGGTTCTAATGTGAACTTGGGACTGGTCTCTCTAGATCAAGAGAAGGCTTTTGATAGAGTGGACCATGAGTATCTGTTTAATGTGATGCCTGGGTTTGGAAAAAGGTTTTTGACTTGTGTGAAGATGTTGTATGTTGGGGTGTCATGTATGGTCAAGGAGGGAGTGGGGCTCAGTAGGCCAGTCTGGTGAGATGGATGCCCCCTATCGGGGCAGTTATATACACCAGGCATTGAGCCTTTTTTGGGCCTGCTACGCAGGAGACTACAGGGAGTATACTGGACGGGCATGGGTGTGTTGACAGGCATAGCAGTGTCAGCGTATGCAGATGAGGTTCCTGTGATGGTCAGGGATGGGCAGGATATGCAGGCACAAGAGACTAGTCTGAAGGTGTACAAGGGACCTTCGTCAGCTAAGTTAAACTGGGGCAAGAACAAAGCTCTAGAATGTGGGGCATGGGGGGTGCCCCACCTCTGCTTCCAGCGGGTTTGCAGTGGGGTTGTGAAGGGCTTAACAATTTGGGGGTGTACCAGGGCTCGGAGAGGTGGGTCAGGAAGAACTGGGAGTGGCTGTCACAGGCAGTGGTGTCAAGACTGGCCAGGTGGAGGTGGCTCCTGTCCCAAGTCTCATATAGAGGGAGGGTGCTGATAATCAACAAGCTGGTGGCATCTTCCCTGTGGCATAAACTGGCTGTCCTCAACCCCTCCACCGGTCTGCTCACTGACCTGCAACAAAAGCTTGTGGACTTTTTTTGGTTGGGCCATCACTGGCTGAGGGTGGCAGTGTTGTACATCTCTGTTCACGAAGGAGGACAGGGCCTGGTGGAACTGGAGAGCAGGATGGCTGATTTCCGACTAAAGGCGGTGCAGAGACTGCTGTACCATACTGATGTCGGCTGGAGGGAACCAGCATGCACGCTGCCGAGGAGAGCTGGCAGATTAGAGTTGTACCGGCAGCTGTTCCTCATGAAGCTGGAGAGGCTGAGTACAGCAGGCCTCTCTGATTTTTACTATGCAGTGCTGAGGGCCTGGCAGCTGCTAAGGCCCACAGGAGAAGGGGCTGTGGAGCCTGGGCTGTAGGTGTGGGAGGAGCCTATCTTCCACAACCCAGCCATCCCTTTGAGATTGGTTCAGTAGGCCACCCTGCAGAGGCGACTGATGGCAGCGGGTTTACTAAGGCTGGGTGACCTGAGACTGCTGGGTGGAAAACCTCGGAAGTCCTGGCACGACAAACAGGAATAACGTCTCTTAGGCTGCTGAAGATATTCCTGGAGGAGGTCCAGGGGGCACTGTCTGAGCCGATAAGGGGGGTGTTTGAGCAGCCAAAGGGGGAGGGGACACCAATGTTTCCGCCACTGCAAGTGAAGGCAGAGATTGAGGACTGGCAAGGGGGTCTGGAGGATTTGTTAGATTTTAACACTCTGAGCCTGGGGGAGTTTGAGGGGGTGGGAGGTAAAGCCCTCTACAACCTCTGCATTAAGGTGAGGAACATTAGGAGCCTAACAGGAGTGAAGACACATCAGTGCCAGGGGGTATGTTGGGCGGAGAGTATGGTGGGTTTTAGATGGAGGGGGCTCTACAAACTCCCAGTACCAAAGAGGTCAGGGAACCTCCAGTGGAGGATTCTACATGGAGTCCTGGCCACTAACAGCTGGTTGGCAAGGATTGAACCGGGAGTCGTAGAAGTGGTGAGGTTTTGGTTACTTTGATGTGTGGTGTTGTTTTGTGGTGTTGTGGTGTAGAGGGCAAGGTGAGTATGGTACATATATGCAGTACTGCAGTACAGGAGGTTTTCTGGTGTCTTGTTTTATCAGCTGGGCACTCCTGTGTGTTTTGGTGAGGGAGTGAGATTTTAATGAAATGAGAATGTTTCATTAAAGAAAGACAAAAGGGAAAGTCAAAAGAAAAACTCTCAAAATAGGAAGAAAGAGACAGTGAGAGAGAGGGAGGGAAAGAGGAAGAAAAACAGAGAGCGGGAGCAAAATAGGAAGAAAGAGACAGTGAGAGAGAGGGAGGGAAAGAGGAAGAAAAACACCTGGGAAGAAAGAGACAGTAGACCATTCAAATTTGCTCTATCACAGCTGGGCACTCCTGTGTGTTTTGGTGAGGGAGAGAGAGAGTGATAGAGGAAGAAAAATAAAGAGAGGGAGCAAAATAGGAAGAAAGAGAGAGTGAGAGAGAGGGAGGGAAAGAGGAAGAAAAACAGAGAGCGGGAGCAAAATAGGAAGAAAGAGAGAGAGTGTGTGTGTGTGTGTGTGTGTGTGTGTGTGTGTGTGTGTGTGTGTGTGTGTGTGTGTGTGTGTGTGTGTGTGTGTGTGTGTGTGTGTGTGTGTGTGTGTGTGTGTGTGTGTGTGTGTGTGTGTGTGTGTGTGTGTGTGAGAGATGCAGTTTCACTAGCGTCAAGGAATTTATTTTGGTCTCTTTCAACATCTCCCCTGGTGTGTTGGGTGCACAGTGATCATGGGGCATATGATGTATTTCAACCAATGACAAGAGTGCTTGGGGTTTTGTATCTAGCTATGACGACTTAGTCTAATTATGTGTGATGACACTCCCTGCAGGTCACTATCTCTATTTCTGTCCATCTCGGACCATTAGATAGACCATTTGCAAGGTAACCTATGGGGCTTGGCTAACACTGCTATTTAAGAACTGCTTCTATCCATTCTGCTTGGAGATAAAACTTGTTTTGATATCAGTGGTGGCTGGTGGGCAGATATGTTGGAGGAGGGGCTCGTGGCAATGGCTGGAATGAAATAAAAATAATGGTATCAAACACATCGAAACCATGATTGATGTGTTTGATACCTTTCCATCCATTCCATTTCATCCACTGCGATGAGCCCGTCCTCCTACATATCAGACCACCAGCCTAATGTAAAAGTAAAATGTAGACAATGTATATCAAGATGAAACGTACAGCATCAGAGGGGGCCATTTTTTTTATATTTTCTCAAATACTGTTGGTCCATCAACGCTTGAATAGAGCGTAGTTCACACCCCGGATTTTGATGCCAACACAGTTGCTACAGTCCCATTAGTTTTTATTGCAACCTCGTTTGAATGCCGTGGTTACGCAAAATTGTGTATGAACACCGTTAGGTGCTGCAGAGTAAATGAACAGCACAGAACACCTTGACTTAATCAGCTCCTTTGTCAGGGCTCCTCTGTTTCTCTCCATGTCCCATCAAGGCCCCTGAGTGGCCCTTGTGATATCCAGGTAGAGACCCTGTCCAGACTGGCTGTAGACAATAGCCATATTCCAATATCCGCACCTGTCGAGAACACTACTGACTTAAACAATGCTATAAACATGCATTGTAAAGTGGTATGCTAGTATGATCATTGGCTGCAGCCTGGAAGGCTGACTGAGTCAGGGATTACTGCCTCTTTGCCCGCCAGATTGATTTGCCTCTTGGAGTCCAGGGATTATGGCTGTGTAAAAGGGTCTGGGAATGGCAGGAACCGACGACAATATCCTACTGCTCACACACACACACACACACACACACACACACACACACACACACACACACACACACACACACACACACACACACACACACACACACACACACACACACACACACACACACACACACACACACACACACACACACACACAGGCCTTGTGTGACACCAGGGATCAAACACAGCACTCTCCCTGTTCCACATTTCATACACTATTAATAATGTTCTCCGTGCCTAAATTATTGATTAGTTATATTTTCTATTCCTCTCTCTGCACTTTGTGTACTGTTCTATGAAGGATCTAGTCCCCTCACTAACGACCCACTCAGGGCACATTTCTCTCTGTGGCTTTTCCAGGGCTGCGTTTCAAATGACATCCTATTCCCAATATAGTGCACTACTTTTGAACAGGGCCCAAAAGTGGTGCACCCCCCTCCCACACACACGGTCAAACACACATACACACCACCAACTCCTAGCAGACCCAGATGTAAATTAGACAGTGTGCTCACACATCAGTAGAAAAACTATCCTATTTACAACCAGAAGGACAATGAGATATTTGTCTCTAATCTACTGTGAAAAGCAACATGGGGGAAGTAACACACACACACACACACACACACACACACACACACGGACATCGTATTCACTAGAGACCTGCAGGAATCCCACAGCTCTGATGGATGTGAATCACCCAGGCTACTGTAACATTACATCCCTCTCTCTCTCATACTCATTATCTGACTCTCACTTGATTTCTCTCTCCCTCCATCTCTCACTTTTATGCTGTATCTCTCTGTCGCTTTCTCTCTCCCCCCTTTCTCTCCATCTCACTTTCATGTTCTCTCCCCTCTCCCTTTCTCTCCATCTCACTTTCATGTTCTCTCCCCCCACCCTTTCTCTCCATCTCACTTTCATGTTCTCTCCCCCCACCCTTTCTCTCCATCTCACTTTCATGTTCTCTCTCACATTGCTTTCTCTCCCTCTCTTCTCAGCAAACTGTACAGATGGAAATGGAAGCTGAGGCTTCATTTGATATACGGTATGGCAC
The DNA here is from genome assembly GCF_036934945.1 of Oncorhynchus masou masou. NCBI lineage: Eukaryota > Metazoa > Chordata > Actinopteri > Salmoniformes > Salmonidae > Oncorhynchus > Oncorhynchus masou. The sequence goes on along the minus strand of NC_088217.1, from coordinate 20,203,260 downwards.
AGTCTGTCTATTCAAAGGCAATGTATTATGCATTATGGTTCTCATGGGCTAAGAGGCATTGTGATTCCATAAATAATACCACATTTTCTACCCTAAAGATATCCTGGTTTTTCATCAAAAACCATGGTCCCATAATTCCTTTCCCCTCTGTTATTTGTACAGTCAACTCAGCCAATACATGCAGTAGCTCCTAGCTAAAACACAGATAGGCCCACACATAGGGTTAGCAAAAGTACTGCACTATATAGTAAATAGGGTGACATTTGGAATGCACCTTATGTGCCTGTCCAGGGCTATAATCACTGGCCCCTATCCTAGATCCACACACAAACCTTCCATTGACATCATGTATTATTTTCATGAATCTATGGGTTTACGTGCCCATCTCAACTTAAGTGCTGAACGTGGATTGGCTAGTGGAGATGTTCGGTGGGTGGTGCTGAATGTGGATTGGCTAGCGGAGTTGTTCGGTGAGTGGTGCTGAATGTGGAGCTGTTCGGTGGGTGGTGCTGAATGTGGATTGGCTAGCGGGAGCTGTCCAGGGGGTTGCTGCTGAATACACTCAGAAACACCCTGCCAGGAGAGAAAGGGTGATAGCTACACATAGGCTCACACTGCCGGTCATAAATAACCCCACAGTAGTATGGACCTCCTTTCCCCCTCTCCACTTCTGGTTCTCTCCTCCTTTCCCTACGCATTAGGCCTATTATAGCAGCTCACAACCACACCCACAAGAGGGAGGGGGGGGGGGGTACTTCAATACAGGCATTGTAATGTGATGTTTCACTATAGAGAGAACAAGAACAAGAACAGAACAAGAAGCCTAGTATGTGGATGCAGGCTTCACACTGCTGTCCGTCCATAGAGTTAAATAACTACAGTGCAGCTCCTTCTGAGATTGAAACAAGTCCTGCTGAGACTGGGGCTGTCCTAATATGGACACCATACACACAACACACCAGCGAGACATCTCATCACATCACTCTAAAACTTCCTGCTCTCTTTGGACATCTCATAAAACTCTTTGGTAGCTTGGCTCATTCCGCTGCGTCTGTATCCACCCAAGCATGAAAGCAACGCCTGACAAACGATAGCGCTGTGTTTCCATAGCAATCTATCCATCTATGAATGGCCTGTGCCACTGCTGGTGACAGCCAGATGCCGAGGAAGACAAGGCAGGCCAATTAAAAGCCCAACACCAGCCACCAACCCTGTTGTTACTGCCATCATTCAATTGGGCCTGATTTGCATAATTAAGCTGGGTGATTGGCCTGAAAACTTAACAAGAGTCTGTTCTAACCAGCAGTGTTAAGTACCATTGGAGAGAATAAAGGGGTGAGTCACTCACACTGACCTGTGGATCCCCATAGGAGAACATCAGAACATATTTCATTATGACACATTGATATTAATGAATGAGTCATCTTTTAATCAGGAAAGATCAACCCCAATTTAGGTTGTATTGGCCATGTCTGTATCCCTAATGGGATACGATTCCCCATGGGCCCTGGTCAAAAGTAGTGAACTACATAATGAATATGGTGCCATTTGGGATGCAGCTAAATCTCTCTATTCACCACAGGAGGGACTGCTGTGATACTAACAGGTGAGATCAGTCATAGGTTTTCACTTCTGTAGCGACATTAACTGGTGAGATCAATCATAGGGGTTCACTTCTGTAGCGACATTAACTGGTGAGATCAGTCATAGGTTTTCACTTCTGTAGCGACATTAACTGGTGAGATCAGTCACAGGACATTCTGGAGTGACACCAACTGGTGAGATCAGTCACAGGACATTCTGGAGTGACACTAACTGGTGAGATCAGTCACAGGACATTCTGGAGTGACACCAACTGGTGAGATCAGTCACAGGACATTCTGGAGTGACACCAACTGGTGAGATCAGTCACAGGACATTCTGGAGTGACACCAACTGGTGAGATCAGTCACGAAGACAAACAGAAAGACAGACAGACAGGAAGCAGCATATATTTTTTGTACCTTTATTTAACTAGGCAAGTCAGTTAATTTAAGAACAAATTCTTATTTTCAATGACGGCCTAGGAACAGTGGGTTAACTGCCTGTTCAGGGGCAGAACGACAGATTTGTACCTTGTCAGCTCGGGGGTTTGAGCTTGCAACCTTCAGGTTGCTAGTCCAACACTCGGCTACCCTGCCGCCCCGGCAAGAGCATTCAGTGTGGTGTGCTGGCTGCCAACCCCTGGACCAGAGCAGACAGAGACTGAGGCTTAAACTCAATTAATCGTTCCTTGATTCCTTGCATCCTCCTTCTCAAATGTGTTTTGAAAAGGAGGATAGGAGAGAGGAAGCAACGAAAGGAAACAAGGAAAGGTGAATTGAGAACGAGCCTGAATGTCCAACAAACCTGATGTATTTTATGTTTCCTTTTCAAGTCCAAAGCTTTAGCAAAACGCAGGTCTGGGAAAGACCAAGAAAGACCAGGGTAGCCAGAGGAAGACATTCTAATGCACTATGACAAGGCATTTTTTCAGGAACCCATCCATAAACCATTCTATCAGCTATTTTATCACAGGGCAGTTGACCCACTTTTATCACAGGGGGCACTTGGCCCACTTTTATCACAGGGTTCACTTGGCCCACTTTTATCACAGGGGGCACTTGGCCCACTTTTATCACAGGGTGCACTTGGCCCACTTTTATCACAGGGGGCACTTAGTCCACTTTTATCAGAGGGTGCACTTGACCCACTTTTATCACAGGGGGCACTTGGCCCACTTTTATCACAGGGTTCACTTGGCCCACTTTTATCACAGGGGCACTTGGCCCACTTTTATCACAGGCATCACTTGGCCCACTTTTATCACAGGGTTCACTTGGCCCACTTTTATCACAGGGTTAACTTGGCCCACTTTTATCACAGGGTTCACTTGGCCCACTTTTATCACAGGGTGCACTTGGCCCACTTTTATCACAGGCATCACTTGGCCCACTTTTATCACAGGGGGCACTTAGTCCACTTTTATCAGAGGGTGTACTTGGCCCACTTTTATCACAGGCATCACTTGGCCCACTTTTATCACAGGGGGCACTTAGTCCACTTTTATCAGAGGGTGCACTTGGCCCACTTTTATCACAGGGCACTTGGCCCACTTTTATCACAGGGCGTACTTGGCCCACTTTTATCACAGGGCGCACTTGGCCCACTTTTATCACAGGGCGCACTTGGCCCACTTTTATCACAGGGGGCACTTGGCCCACTTTTATCACAGGCGTCACTTGGCCCACTTTTATCACAGGCGTCACTTGGCCCACTTTTATCACAGGGGGTACTTGGCCCACTTTTATCAAGCGGGGAACTTGGCCCACTTTTATCACGCGGGGCCCTTGGCCCACTTTTATCACAGGCATCACTTGGCCCACTTTTATCACAGGGGGCACTTGGCCCACTTTTATCACAGGGCGCACTTGGCCCACTTTTATCACAGGGCGCACTTGGCCCACGTTTATCACAGGGTGCACTTGGCCCACTTTTATAACAGGGCACTTTGCCCACTTGTATCACATTTTTCAGACCCTGATGGAATCCACCCACATACTTCACACAAAGCCACAAAACTCTCTCTCTCTTTTTGTCTCTCTCGATTTCTCATACACACACACGCATGTGGGCTATACTCGGCCTTGTCTCAGGATGGTAAGTTGGTGGTTGAAGATATCCCTCTAGTGATGTGGGGCTGTGGGTGGGGTTATATCCTGCCTATTTGGCCCTGTCTCCTGTCTCCTGCTTTATCCAGTGTCATGTGTGAATTTAAGTATGCTCTCTCTAATTCTCTTTCTCTCTCTCTCTTTCTTTCTTTCTTTCTTTCTTTCTTTCTTTCTTTCTTTCTTTCTTTCTTTCTTTCTTTCTTTCTTTCTTTCTCTCGGAGGACATGAGCCCTAAGACCATGCCTCAGGACAACATGGCCTGATGACTCCTTGCTGTCCCCAGTCCACCTGGCCGTTCTGCTGCTCCAGTCTCAACTGTTCTGCCTGCGGCTATGGAACCCTGACCTGTTCACCGGACGTGCTACCTGTCCCAGACCTGCTGTTTTCAACTCTCTAGAGACAGCAGGAGAGGTAGAGATACTTTTAATGATCGGCTATGAAAAGCCAAATGATATTTACTCCTGTGGTGCTGACCTGTTGCACCCTCAACAACCACTGTGACTATTATTATTTGACCCTGCTGGTCATCTATGAACATTTGAACATCTTGGCCATGTTCTGTTATAATCTCCACCCGGCACAGCCAGAAGAGGACTGGCCACCCCTCATAACCTGCTTCGTCTTTAGGTTTCTTCCTAGGTTTTGCCTTTCTAGGGAGTTTTTCCAAGCCACCGTGCTTCTACACCTGCATTGCTTGCTGTTTGGGGGTTTAGGCTGGGTTTTTGTACAGCACTTTGTGATATCAGCTGATGTAAGAAGGGCTTTATAAATACATTTGATTATTTGATTGATTGATTGATGAACTCTTGCAAACACACACACACACAGAGACAAACACACACACACACACACACACACACACACACACACACACACACACACACACACAGAGAGAGAGAGAGAAGCCACAACCAACTGTCAGAAGACTGATCTATAGAGATTAGAGATTAGAGTGGCCTTACCTCCAGGTGCGGTGCAGGGTTGAATCCACACAGGTTGCAGACCTGGGCGTGGCACTGGGTACAGGTGTTGTAGTTGGGTGGTTGGGCAGTCACGCCCACATTCAGACTTGTCTTACACAGGGGACAGCAGGCACCTTTATCCTGCTGCTGTTGCTGCTGCTGGGGAGGTGCATGGGGTCCCTGTTGGGGTGCATGGGGTCCCTGTTGGGGTGCATGGATCCCTGTTGGGGTGCATGGGATCCCTGTTGGGGTGCATGGGGTCCCTGTTGGGGTGCATGGGATCCCTGTTGGGGTGCATGTGATCCCTGTTGGGGTGCATGGGATCCCTGTTGGGATGCATGGGGTCCCTGTTGGGGTGCATGGGGTCCCTGTTGGGGTGCATGGGTTCCCTGTTGGGGTGCATGGGGGCCCTGTTGGGGTGCATGGGATCCCTGTTGGGGTGCATGGGTTCCCTGTTGGGGTGCATGGGGTCCCTGTTGGAGTGCATGGGGTCCCCGTTGGGGTGCATGGGGGCCCTGTTGGGGTGCATGGGGGCCCTGTTGGCCTGGATGTGGTCCTGGTGGTTTCCCTGCCCCAGCTGCAGGTTCTTGGGGTCCAGCTGGTTTAGGGGCAGGTTTGGGGGGATGTTGCTGATGCTGGGGCGGGGTGGGTACCGGGTCCACTGATATGAGGGTGCTGGCCTGGTTGAGGAGGGACGCACCGAAGCCACCAAAGCCTCCAAACAGCTTTCCAAAGGTCTGCTCAGGAGCGGCGGCCGGGGGCGGGGGCTGGCGGGATGGGGAGCTCCCTGCGCTGCGGGTGTGGTCCTGGCGGAGGGGCAGGGGCTGGTGGGCGGGAGAGCCACGGAGGTCAGGCTGGGACGGGGCTTTGGCCATGCCTGGGAGAGGAATGGCTCCTGGGGGGAGACGAGCCCCACCCTGACTCTGGGCTGGAACTGGACCCACTGGACCTCTTTGCTGTTGAGGGGTCTGGCCTGGGCCTGGACCAGTCTGTCTGTTAGGGCCTGGTGGGGGCTGGGCTTGTGTCGGAGCCTGGTGCTGGGTTAGAGGCTGTGCCTGAGGTGGGGCTTGGGACTGGGGCTGAGGTTGGACCTGGGGCTGGGGTTGGACCTGGGGCTGAGGTTGGGCCTGGGGCTGGGGTTGGACCTGGGGCTGGGGTGGGGGCTGAGTTTGAGGTTCAGAGATGGGCTCTAGTTTGGCTTGGTGGGACGGAGAGTGGATCTGCTGCTGGCTCTTGGAGCGAGGTGTCTCCATGTCCATTCCCAAAGCTCTCTGCATCTGGCAGTTCAGACACAGCCACTCCTGGACCTATGGCAGCATTAAAGAAGAAATAAAACAAGAGTATTAACAATATACTATACATACTCCACCAACTGAATTCACTCAAATCAATTGAGCAGTGACTGACTGGTTTTACTAACAAAAATACTTCATAGACAATCAATGGAACAAATTGCTTATAAATCATATGTAAAATATACATTGAGCAAGAGAACTGGGACCGAATAACGTATCAAGTATCTCAGAGTATGAGTGTTGATCTAAGGTCAGGTTCCCATTGTCTGTAAAATGTTATTAATTGCGATCTAAAAGGCAAAACTGATCCTAAATGAGCACTCCTACTCTGAGACGTTTCAAACATATGGCACCTGGTGTTGACTTGCCTCACTAGGAGCATCTTGTTAGTAAACAGGAGTGATAAATGATGATATTTGCAGTTCACAGACACATGGGATAAACTGAGCTAGGGGCTCCTTCAATAAAACAAGACGGATCCCCCTGATTATCCAGGCTTTACAACTCTAACTCCTTTCCTTCCATATCTCTCCTCGTCTACCTCTCGACCAGTCATCATCCTCTCTCACGTTATTGTGTTTTGGTCTTACTGTCCTCCTTTCTCTCTTTGCCTTTCATGTCTTCATCCCTTTTAACCATCTCTGTCCCTGCCCACTCTTTCTCCATCCTATTACACTCTCTATCTCCCTCTATATCTCCCTCTCATTCTACTACCCTCTTTATCTCCCTCTCATCTTACTACCCTCTATATCTCCCTCTTTATCTCTCTCTCATCCTACTACCCTCTATATCTCCTTCTCATCCTACTACCCTCTATATCTTCCTCTTTATCTTCCTCTATATCTCCCTCTATATCTCCCTCTCATCCTATTACCCTCTCTCTCCCTTTGTATCACCCTCTATCTCTCCCTCTTTCCCCCATCCTATCTCCTTCATATCTTTCCCTCTCTTTATTTTGCTGCCGGGTGGCGCAGCGGTCTAAGGCACTGCATCTCAGTGCTAGAGGCATCACTACAGACCCTGGTTTGATTCCAGGCTGTATCAAAACAGGTCGTGATTGGGAGTCTCATAGGGCGGCACACAATTGGCCCAGCATTGTCCGGGTTAGGGTTTGGCTGGGGTAGGCCATCATTTAAATAAGAATTTGTTCTTAAACGACTTGCCTAGTTAAATAAGTGTTACATAAATAAATATCCTATCCTATATCTCTCCCCATCTCCAACGCTTTCTACCTCTATCTTTCCTTCTCCCCTTCTCTCCGTCTATCTCAGGCAGATACTGTAAGAAGAATGGAGTGACGCCCCCCTTCTCCCCCTCCCCTCTCCCCTCTCCCTGTCTCCGCCTATCTCAGGCAAATACTGTAAGAGGGTGAGTGAGAGTGAGAGTGAGAGTGAGAGTCAGAGTGAGAGTCAGAGTGAGAGTGAGAGTCAGAGTAAGAGTCAGAGTAAGAGTGAGAGTGGTGGCCTGGCCCATAGACCTGGTTGATAATTATCATTATGGTGATTTGACAGCTGCTGCCACAAACACACACACACAGCCACCATTAGTGTCATGGGGCGGCAGGGTAGCCTAGTGGTTAGAGCGTTGGATTAGTAACCGGAAGGTTGCAAGTTCAAACCCCCGAGCTGATAAGGTACAAATCTGTCATTCTGTCCCTGAACAGGCAGTTAACCTGTCATTGAAAATAAGAATTTGTTCTTAACTGACTTGCCTAGTTAAATAAAGGTAAAATAAATAAAAATGGCTATTACAGAATGAATGCCATTAGGAGAGGATGGAAGAGGAACAGGGACATGGAGGGTGTGGTCTTCACCTCTGACTGACCTTTGGAACTAAGTGACACAGGTCCAAGTGGCCCTAGGTAGTTTCACTCACCAACCATATGTTTACAGACAGACACACACAACCCCAACACTCTCTGGGTTGGGAAAGAAAGGCGTAGTCATCCCAGACATTCTTGTTTCATTTCAAAACACAAGTTGAGAGGACATAATTTTCAGGCTACATCTTTAATTTAATGTCCGTTTATGGTCTGTGTGTTTCTGTGTGTCAGTCAGTCAGTCACTCTGACAGTCTATCAGTGTGTGTGTGCATGTGTGCGTGCGTGTGCCTGCACGTGCATGTGTCTGTATCAGTCATTCAGTCAGAGCAGTATTCCAGACCCTGTCTTTAGTCCCCTATAGTTTCTCTGAGCTGAAAGTGACAACGCCAGAGTTTGAACTCTCAATCAACCAGAAGGGAAGGGTAGGAGGCGGGGTTACACCCCTGGGACACTGGGCGTGCTCAGAACAACCGTGGGCTGCAGGGAAAATGTATCTAGAAAAAAAACAAGCCAGGGCCTTGATCAAATCAAGTCTTTATCATCGGGCCCAGAGAGCAATCTCACTCACTCACTCACTCACTCACTCACTCACCATAGCTTCAGACAATCATGTTAATCTGATGATCTCTAATCAATGAAATCTGATCTTTCACAGAGAGCCAGCATTTATTTACCAATCTCTCCCTGTTTCTGATATTGGTATTACACTGGGTTGAACTACACTCCAATGTTTTTTGTAAGAAGATACTTTCACAAGCTTTTTTTAAAACTACGTACTTTTCTATACCATTCTTATAGCGGTTCACCATTTTGTTGCCCCCTTTCCCTCTGCATTGGTGTCAGAAGTCTGGTTGCCTTATCATGTGATACAGTCTTCCCAGCCTGGTGCAGGTCTACAATTTTGTTTCTGGTGTCCTTTGACAGCTCTTTGGTCTTGGCCATAGTGGAGTTTGGAATGTGACTGTTTGAGGTTGTGGACAGGTGTCTTTTATACTGATAACAAGTTCAAACAGGTGCCATTAATACAGGTAACGAGTGGAGGACAGAGGTGCCTCTTAAAGAAGAAGTTACAGGTCTGTGAGAGCGGGGGGGGTGTGTGTGTGTGCGTGCGTGCGTGCGTGCGTGTGTAGGCGTGGGTGTGTGTGTGTGTGTGTGTGTGTGTAGGCGTGGGTGTGTGTGTGTGTGTGTGGGCGTGTGTGTTAGATCCTACCATTGATTGAAACACAAATTACACAGCAGCGCTTCAGGCATCGCTGCTTTATGGAAAGAGAGAGAAAGCATACGTCTGTGTGCACGTACATATGGAAACAGAATCTTTTAGCAGTGAGGAGCCTGCAGAGAGCTGGATCTATACAAATCTATTACAGGGATAGACCACAGCACTCCCACATATCATACTAAACACACACTGACTAAATGCCATATGTCAAAGGTCCATAGCAGCCATTTTTATCTAAATAACAAATCATTTATGGGTAACAATTAAAGTGCCTTACTGTGATTGCTATTTTGTACCATTTTAAATTTTAACAAAGAGAAATTTAGCAAGCACGAATGCAGCTAGGACTGTCTGGGAGTGGTCTGAGTGGGGAGGGGGAACTGAAAACTAGCTGTTATTGGCAGAGATGTTTGTAACTCTCTTTGTTATTGTCTATTAAATAATTTACCGTCTGGTGAAGTCAAAAGGCAGTCCAAAACTCCATCCCTCCAAAACAGGTGGAAATTTCAGGCAGTATTTTCAAACAGCTCTTACAATAAAAGGGCATAATCGTAATTTTCACAATTTCATGGTATTATTCCAACCTCACACTGTGGAAATACATATAAAACACATGAAATCACATTTTTGACTGCACTGGGCTTTTAATCAAGTCTAATCAGGATGTTTTTTGTTGGCTGCCATGTCGGTCTAATGCTAGACATAATCTGCCAGCCACACTCTCTTATAAATAGAAAGATACACTGGCTACATCTAAAATCACACCATATTTCCTACATTGTGCTCTACTTTTGTCCAGAGCCGATGTGCAAAACCTTTGACTGATCCTTGGACCAGATATATAATCAAGCAGGCAGACAAACATACTGGACATGTCTGAAATGGCACCCTATTCCCGACATAGACTACTACTTTTTACCAGAGTAGTTCACTACATACAGTTGAAGTCGGAAGTTTACATACACTTAGGTTGGAGTTATTCAAAATCGTTGTTCAACCACTGCACAAATTTCTTGTTAACAATCTATAGTTTTGGCAGGTCAGTTAGAACATCTACTTTATGCATGACACAAGTCATTTTTCCAACAATTGTTTACAGACAGATTATTTCACTTATAATTCATTGTATCACATTTCCAGTGGGTCGGAAGTTTACATACACTAAGTTGACTGTGCCTTTAAACAGCTTGGAAAATTCCAGAAAATTATGTCATGGCTTTAGAAGCCTCTGATAGGCTAATTGACACCATTTGAGTCAAATGGAGGTGTATCTGTGGATGCATTTCAAGAGCTACCTTCAAACTCAATGCCTCTTTGCTTGACATCATGGGACAATCAAAAGAAATCAGCCAAGACATAAGAAAAAAATTGTAGACCTCCACAAGTCTGGTTCATCCTTGGGAGCAATTTCTAAACGCCTGAAGGTACCACATTTATCTGTACAAACAATAGTACACAAGTATAAATACCATGGGATCACGCAGCCGCCATACCGCTCAGGAAGGAGACGCGTTCTGTCTCCTAGAAATGAACGTACTTTGGTGCAAAAAGTGCAAATCAATCCCAGAACAACAGTAAAGGACCTTGTGAAGATGCTGGAGGAAACAGGTACAAAAGTATCTATATCCACAGTAAAACGAGTCCTATATTTATTTTACCTTTATTTTACTAGGCAAGTCAGTTAGGAACAAATTCTTATTTTCAATGACGGCCTAGGAACAGTGGGTTAACTGCCTGTTCAGGGGCAGAACATCAACATAACCTGAAAGGCTGCTCAGCAAGGAAGAATCCACTGCTCCAAAACCGCCATAAAAAAGCCAGACTACGGTTTGCAACTACACATGAGGACAAAGATTGTACTTTTTCGAGAAATGTCCTCTGGTCTGATGAAACAAAAATAGAACTGTTTGGCCATAATGACCATCGTTATGTTTGGAAGAAAAAGGAGGAGGCTTGCAAGCCGAAGAACACCATCCCAACTGTGAAGCACGGGGGTGGCAGCATCATGTTGTGAGGGTGCTTTGCTGCAGGAGGGACTGGTGAACTTCACAAAATAGATGGCATCATGAGGCAGGAAAATGATGTGGATATATTGAAGCAACATCTCAAGATATCAGTCAGGAAGTTAAATCTTGGTTGTAAATGGGTCTTCCAAATGGACAATGACCCAAGCATACTTCCAAACTTGTGGCAAAATGACTTAAGGACAACAAAGTCAAGGTATTGGAGTGGCCATCACAAAGCCCTGACCTCAATCCTATAGAAAATTTGTGGGCAGAACTGAAAACAATGTGTGCAAGCAAGGAGGCTTACAAACCTGACTCAGTTACACCAGCTCTGTCAGGAGGAATGGGCCAAAAATCACCCAACTTATTATGGGAAGCTTGTGGAAGGCTACCTGAAATGTTTGACTGAGGTTAAACAATTTAAAAGGCAATGCTACCAAGTTCTAGTTGAGTGTATGTAAACATCTGACCCACTGGGAATGTGATGAAAGAAATAAAAGCTGAAATAAATCATTCTCTCTACTATTTTCTGACATTTCACATTTTAACATAAAGTGGTGATCCTAACTGACCTAAGAGAGGGAATTTTTACTAGGATTAAATGTCAAGAATTGTGAAAAACTGAGTTTAAATGTATTTGACTAACTGAATTCAACTGTAGGTAATAGGGTGACATTTGGGACGCCGCCACCGTCAAACACAGTGCTACTGTGAGTAACGTTTGAGCAGACAGAGACAGAGACAGACAAAGCCGTAGACAGATGGAGAAGCCATGCCCTGCAGACCAGTCTTCTGCAGTCTCACCAAGCTGCAGCAGGCTAGGCTACATGGAGCTGCTGAGGACTGCAGTTTAGGGAGAAAGGATGATTTCAACTGCAGTTGTTTATTAACTAAAACAGGGCCAAGTGACATCAAAAGGACTGTAGGCAACACACACTCAAATGAATGAAGACACACACAAACACACATACACACACACACAGACACACACTTTCTCCAAAAGGCATTTGGCTCATTACTAAATGTTGCTTGGCTGGAATTACAGTTATCTAAAGCAGAAACCTTCAGCGGTTAGAAGAAATATGATCATACACGTCCTAAAGGGGATTAGTGGAAACCTCTTGGTGTTGTGAAAACCACATCTCAATGTTGTGCTGCAGTAAATGACAGGCTGTCATAGGCCCACCAGAGGCTCCCACAGGACAAGCATCAAATGGAATAATACACACTCTGTATTATTACATTATTATTATAATCTCACACTCTGTGAGTATTCTGCTCAGTGATGGCTGGTGGCACTTTAAGTCGGAGAATGGGCTCATAGTAATGGCTGGAATGGAATGGATTGAATGGTATCAAACATGCATACATCCTCCCCTCACCAGCCTCCACTGCTGCTCAGTGTTCTACACCAATGTTTCTCAACCTTGGTCATGTTATGTTGCTGACCTGTCCATGAGCTGGTTAACTGACACTAATTAAAAGGGGGAATCTGGGATTCAAACCACAACAAAGGATCACCCCACAACTTTTTGGGTATAGAGCTGAAGGATGGGGTTGGAGAAATGTAATGACTCTCAAATTCATAGATGGAGATATGGACTGACCATCCATGAGATGAAAACAATAGTTTTAAGTCAGTTCTACAGTGCTAGTTGTAACCTAATGCAAGTGCCAAACGGTCCCCAAAGGAGGAAAAAACACAGCTTTCCTGTGCCTAGTATAAAGAAAGTTGAGAAACCCTGTGCTTACCAGAGTGGAATATAATCTGCATCCCAAATGGTACTCTATTCCCTATATAACCCACTACTTTTTGAACAAGGCCCATAGGGAATAGAGTGACATTTAGGACGCAGGCATGGAACGTCTGCCCAAGTAATGCATGGACAGTTCCACTAGGTCAAGAAAGACATGGAATGTTCTATTCAGGTAAGGCATGCAAAATGTTGTCAACGTGAGGCTTGGGATGTGAAGAGATTCTTAAAAGTGTGTAACTCTCTACCAAGGTGAAGAATGGAACATTCTGCAAAGGTGACACCTGCATTCAAAGATGGAACACACACATACATGTGTGCACCCGCAATCACACTCACTCACATGCACACACAGAGACACGTGCACAAACACACACACTCCAGTCCCCTACCCTGGGCGACAGCTGTCACTCTGTCCCGTGACGGGCAGCCTGTTGTAAATCCATATGTTACCTGTCACTGAAATTTACATAACCAACTCAACCAACAGCCTCCTACAGAATATTATAATACTTTTTTTACCTTTATTTTAACAGGGAAAACATATTGAGACCTTGGTCTGTTTTACAAATGTGCTCTTTATATACAATATAAATATACACATTATACCCACACATATACACATTAAAATACAAAAACATGGGAAACACAAACATCATAAATCCCCCAGAAAAACAGTTACATTCCTCCACAAATAAGTCCCCAATAAATACTTTCAATTTGCCGGAATGGCACCAGAACATCAAGATAAAATCTATATTGAATTTTGTTCCAGCAATACAGTGCATTAAAACTAAAAGCAGATTTACCTAGCTCGGTGCAGACCCTAGGAACCTCACAAGTTAACCAATCCTATACATTTTAATTTTATTTAACCTCTATTTAACTAGGCAACTCAGGTGTCTATACATCAACAAGAAAGTTAGACAAGACAGAACTTTATGAAGTAGGGCGTTGTCATCAAAAATGAGTAATGTAGAGATTAGGGCTGTCACGGGACTGTGTTACCGTCAAACTGGCGGTCACAAGTCATGAAGACAGTCAAATTCCACATCACGCAAATTAGGCTTTTCCAAGCTCTGATGCTGCTGATGGTCATTAGTAGCCTACCAAACTTGCTAACTGCCTGGTACTCAGTACTCAATTGTCCCTCTAATCACTCTGATGCACATGTATTCAAAAATCTAATCAAACATTTCATGAGAGTCCATGAGCTCATGTTGCGCAACATTTCTATAGGTTATGCAATTCTGTGAGAAAACAGAGTGATGGCCTCTATTAAAAAGAGGAGGATCCCATCAGCTTCTCTAGGCTAGGCCTACTATATTTATTTCTCAACTTTCCTAATATTAAGCACATTCCGTCTCTTTAGCCTACCTGGCTGGCATGAAAATGAACCACGGGAAAATCGGGAAAAACTTTTTCTAATCATAGTCGCACACCTCATGTAGCGTTGCCCATTTTACTATTTTTTATTGAACCTTTATTTAACTAGGAAAGTCAGTTAAGAACAAATTCTTATTTACAATGACGGCTACCCTGGCCAAACTCTGCCCTAACCCGGACGACGCTGGGCCAATTGTGCACTGCACTATGGGACTCCTGATCACGGCCGGTTGTGATACAGCCTGAGATCGAACCAGATGCAGTGCCTTAGACCGCTGCACCACTCGGGAGGCCTGTGTTTTGATAAGGTTGGTGGCCAAATAACGTCTTAAGATTAAGCACATTTATCCATTTTACAAGGGGTGTAGAGCCTAACTGGCATACATAAGCAGCTTGTGAGTTTCACCATAAAAAAACACATAATAAAAGCATTACATGCATAATCACATATGCGGTCACTTTTGATAATGGTGTTTTCCCGCTAATGGAACATTCGTGCTTATAGCCCACTGCCGTATGCGCATTGCTACACTTATAATGTGAAGAAATTGCTTAATAGTTTATCAACATTTTAAACTAAACGTTCTGATCTGTTGCGTCAACCTCATTGCGTAAAAACTTTTTTCTGATGCTAGTGGTTGTTTTCCCAGACTATGTTTGGAATATTTATTTCTCACACAAAATAAGTAAACTTTTGTAATATATATATAATTTAGCCTTTATAGGCAAGTCAGCTTAGATCAAATTCTTATTTACAATGACGGCCTACCAGGAAACAGTGGGTTAACTGCCTTGTTCAGGGGCAGAATTACAGATTTCTACCTCGTCAGCACGAAGGTTCGAACCAGCAACCTTTCGGTTACTGGCCCAATGCTCTATGACATAGGCTAGTGCTTTTGCTGTTTGTTAGGCCTAATCATCTTGTTGGCTGATGAAAAGTAAATGTGGACAGTTCTTCCAATATCTTCAATATGCACCTCGGAATTGGATAAGGACATGTGCAGTTCCGTCCCCAATGTGTCTACACTTGTAGCCTGTGAGAAAGACCCAATAACATGATGGAGAGCCATGTGAGTGAGAGGTGCTTCTGGGAATGCAGCAATCAGGGAGAAGCGAATTATAATTATTATATTTGGCCACTTGCCACAAAAGGCATGGATTTTTTTAGGGGACATTACGGCCACAGAAAGGGGCTGACGCCGGTAAATTTGAGGCATTATCAAGTGCTTGTCAAATTGTGAAGGAGAGACTGATGAAGTGTGTACAGCCTGCGCAAAAAAACAAAGCAGAGCTCATGCCTTTCATGTGACTTTTTAAAATCACAATTAGAGTTGAATCATGTAGCCTTACAATATATTAACATCAAAACATATAGCCCAATGTTTGTAGAACAACTAAAGTTACATTATTAACTCTAAAATAGGAGTAACTATTTATTTTTTAATTATGGATCAGACCCTTTTTTCTAACCTAAAATGACAAACCCAAATCTAACTGCCTGTAGCTCAGGACCTGAAGCAAGGATATGCATATTCTTGTAACCATTTGAAAGAAAACACGTTGAAGTTTGTGGAAATGTGAAAGTAATGTAGGAGAATAACACATTAGATCTGGTAAAAGATCATCATCTTTGAAATGGTAGAGAAAGGTCACAATGCACTATTCCAGGTTAAGCACAATTTTGATTTTGGCCATTAAATGTGTTTGTGCAATGTTTTAGACTGATCTTATGAACCTATGCATTTCTGTTCAAATGGTGTATCAAGACTGCCCAAATTTGCTTAATTGGTTTATTAATACATAACTGTGCACTCTCCTCAAACAATAGCATGGTATTCGCTCACTGTAATAGCTACTGTAAATTGGACAATGCAGTTAGATTAACAAGAATTTAAGCTTTCTGCCCATATCAGATATGTCTATGTCATAGGAAATGTTCTTGTTACTTACAGCCTCATGCTAATCACATTAGCTTAAGTTTGCACAACCATTCCATGGGGGGATACCGATCCCGTAGAGCTTAACCGCTCAACAGCGCACGTGCGTACTCCCTCATCATTTGGAGAAAATATCCCTTCTATTTTACTCAGCTTTGTTCAATTGTATTCTTCGTTATATAAAATAATATATAATAATGCCACAGATTTCTAAGTGAATCTTGCCTGCTAAATGAGCTAGTGTAGCCCACAGCCATATGGCATAGCCAGAGGAGGACCTAACATAAGGACAACTCAGAGTATGGTACATATTTTCTTCATATCATGTTTCTTTAGACCTGTCTAAAATAAATAATGGATTTATTGTGAAGGTGTAGGCTATAGGTCTGCATCAGTGACTTGTAGGCTATGCGTTCAAGCCAGGAGATGCTAAATGTGCTTGTTAATTATCGGTCAAATACCGTGAGACTGGTTATTTGCTTGACCATCACCTGCTGACATAATTTTGTGGTCGCCACAGCCCTAGTAGAGATCTACGGGTAAATTAGCAAAGTCCAGCCACTCTTTTGATACAGGATGCAGTGATGAGTATCAAAATTATCACAAAACGAAGGGCATTATGGTAGATGGCATCCAAAATCTTAAGAGTAGTAGCAGCTGCACTTTGCTAAATAATAATATCAACATAATCAAGAAAATATAAATAGGTTGACTGAATAACATGCTTTCTACTGCTTAGAGAAAGGCATGATTTGTTTCAGTAGAAAAAGCCAACTTTAAATCTTAGCTTCTTAACCAGCTCATATATGTTTTTTTAAACATCAAATCCATTTCAATTCAAATGTCTAAGTATTTATATGCGGGAACATATTCGATTTGAAAAAATCTAATGAGTGAACATGTAGTTCATCTGAAACATTCTTACGAGAGTTTGAAAACAACATGCATTTCTTTTGCCTGCATTACGTTTTAAATCAGCAAGGGATTCCTGCATAGCTATAAAATATGACTGTAGTTCTGACGCAGCCAGATCAACAGTCAGGGGCAATAGCATACATAACAGTATCATCTGAATATTGATTAAGTTGACCGTTTTGTACAGATTGACCAATGGTGTTTATACAAATTGTGAAGAGAATAGGTCCCAAAATCGACCCCTGTGGTACACCTTTAAGTACTCCAAGAAATTCAGACTTCACCCTATCAATCACGATGGCCTGAGTTCTGTCACTAAGATAATCATGAAACCATGAAAAGGTGTTAGAGCTCAGGCCTATAAAATAGCATGATCAACATGATCAACAGTATCAAAAGCTTTTGACAGTTGTCGTGGAAATGTCCTGTATTACCAAATAATGAGAGAGCAAACCACACACAAGTCAGAGTTATATTATAAAGTCCATCTTTAATTATATGGGCTTCACCATATGTCACATTCTGACCTTAGTTCCTTTATTGTGTCTTTATGTTCGTTTGGTCAGGGCGTGAGTTGGGGTGGGTAGTCTATGTTCTATTTTCTATGTAGTATTTATGTGTTTTGCCTGGTATGGTTCTCAATCACAGGCAGGTGTCGTTTCTTTGTCTCTGATTGGAAATCATACTTAGGTAGCCTGTTTTCTCCATTTTAGTTGTGGGTGATTGTTTCTATCTCTGTGTCCTTACCAGACAGAACTGTTTCGTTTTCGTTCGTTCTCCTTGTTATTTTGCTTTTGGTGTTCAATGTTAATAAATTATCAACATGGACACGTACCACGCTGCATATTGGTCCGATCCTTCATACTCCTCATCAGAGGAAGACGAATTTCGTTACACCATAGCCCTTTTTGACTCTCAGATCAATTCAGTGTCTATAAATTAATTTTCTGAGAATTCTTACAAAACAGTTCTTAGTATCATTTATAGCCAAGACACACCCATCTCAACTCACATGACGAAAAACAGATCTTAGGAACATTACACAAAGACCCTTTTACTTGAACGAGGAGTATCCCATAGCTAGATAGCATTCGCTATAAATCATTGTTCAGTTTGCGCTCTTAGACAAGGTTCTAATCTCGTTCTTGGTACCACTTAGGACCAAAACATTACCTCATACAATGGCATATATCAATTGTCAATTCTAGATACTCCCATCTCAAATACACCTCCTCCTGGACAAGCTCACTGAGACAGTGAGCCTCTTAGGTCGTATACTAGATCAAGATAAGGGCAACCTCAGAGGGGACATACAATAGTTACAGACACATTCCCATAAAAGACCAGCCTCCATTATGTCCTCCTCCCCTTCTGATATTCTTCATAGCATCACATGGTTTAACAGATACATTGACATAAGAAGACAAGCCTGACCTCTCCCCTCTCTGGGCCCCTAGTGACTAAGCCCTGGGAGAAGAGATAACTGCAAACCGCCAACAGTATTATCCAAAAGAAGACATTCTAATGACATTCTTAACTCACATAAGCATTATTGTGAAAATAAAACATCTTATTTATGAATGTTACCTAACTCATTCTGATTCATCCCCAACACAGGTCCGCAAACAAAGCAGGACATTTCATTTTCGTGTCATTGACGAGATAATAAAAAACTAAAGTTGCTTGTAATAGTGGTTGCTGTAATAGTGCTATGCCCAGGCCTAAACCCTGGTTTACATTCTAAATACATTTCTCAGATAAAAAATAGCAAAGTTGTACATTTACCAAGGATTCAAGAATATTAGCTAGACAAGAAAGCCTTGAAATGGGCCGATAATTATTAAGATCATTACTATCCACTCCCTTATGGAGTGGCAGCACAAGAGCTGATTTTCATATTTTTTAAATATTTCCTGTTGAAAGGAGAGGACCCTTTCTACACTCCACATAGCAGAACCATTTGAAAAACCCTATTTGGTTCCAGGTAGAACCCTTCTAGTTCCAGGTATAACCCTTTCCACAGAGGGTTCTACCTGGAACCAAAAACGGTATTCCTGTAGGGAGCGCCAAAGAACCCTTTCGGAAGCCTTTTTCTAAGAGTGTACAATGCCTGAAAAAAATAAGAAATAGGCTGTTCCAAATGACGCACATAGGGCTCTGGTCAAACGTGGTGCTCTATATATGGAATAGGGTCCCATTTGGGATGCAGTCATAGACTGAAAGAAATTAAAAAGAAATGGCACAAGAAAAATAGTAAAAACATATTCAATGGTTCACAGAATATTATGGGGAACAAAAAAATACTTTCCCTTACATGCCATACCTGGTGGTTTTCTTTGTATTGTTGTGTCTGAAAAATTGAGTGTGTTGCATCTCGATGGGATGCTCAACCTATTTAGGCCAGTCTGCTGAATGGAACACACTCCCTCACAACACCTCAACTCTAGTCTGCTCTGGCTTATTATTGCTTGTAGGTTTTCAACATTCCGGTAACCCAAATTCCACAAATCCTGGTTAGAAGATTTTGCATTTCCTTCTTATTCCCTCCTGATTTTGAGAATCTTCCAAATGTGATTTCTGGAAAAAACCTGGGAATTTGGGTAACGTTTTTTCAACCCTTGTGGGTAGGTTTGATTTAAAAAAAAAAATGAATTGCATATTAGATAGACATGCGCTACAGTATGAATGTCTTGATATCTTGAATTTACTGTAAAATTCCCTGATGCAACGAGACATGTGTGTACCCAATCGATAATGAGTTATTATAACTTATAAATACGATGTTTACTGTGGTTGGTGTTTAATGGAATTAGGACATGTGGGCCTCTTGGAGAGATAGTAGCAGAAATCCTTGAGCCTCGGGATAGGAGGGTTTAGAGTGCATCCGAAATGGTTCCCTATTCCCATATGGGCCCTGGTCAAATGTAGTGTACTATGAAGGGAATCGGGTACCATTTAGGATGCAAGACATTCTCAGTGCTGCAGCTAACCCAGTTCTTAGACCAGGCAGTTTTTGAAATAAACTTCCAGCCAAAAGTCAGCAGGCTCGCTCTCCAGCTGGTTTTGATTGTTTGCCTAAATCATTAATGTATTTTTTATTAAATCATGATGGTTCCATGTCCGCTCCTTATGTGAATTCTCTGAAATCAGCCCCCATG
The DNA here is from genome assembly GCF_036934945.1 of Oncorhynchus masou masou. Lineage (NCBI taxonomy): Eukaryota > Metazoa > Chordata > Actinopteri > Salmoniformes > Salmonidae > Oncorhynchus > Oncorhynchus masou. Next base: position 20,183,117 of record NC_088217.1, on the reverse strand, counting down.
GCTTCACAATATGGTTTAACCACGTCCGATTTTTATCGACTTATTCTCTCATTTCATTTCCGCCTTCCTGTCGGTCCTCTCTCTTTCTTAGCTTTGTTAATTTTATTGTCTCCAGGCTATTCTGTGCCTCAATTCCATTCAGTTTAATTGTAATGGCTTTAATAATCCCAAAAAAACAGTTATTAATGCCAATCCAAAGATATCATGCGATAGAAGCCCTCAAAAAAGGGACAACTATTTTGTATCTTTCTCATCATGTCTATCCTATCTCTCGGGTCTCTCACTCTTTTCTGTTGCCCCCCCCCCCCTCGGTCTATCCATTTCTCTCTATCCCCCTCTCCTCTTTATATATATTTCCCCCTCTCAACTCTCCCACTCTCTCTTGTACTGTGAAGTAATTTCAAGAAGAGATAGCGAGAAAGGGGGAGAGAGAAGGGTAGGGAGAGAGACTAAGAGAGTGAGAAGGGGGAGAGAGAGAGAGAGGGGGGGAGAAAGCGGGGGAGAGAGAGGGGGAGAGAAAAGCACAGGGGGAGAGAGAGGGGGGAGAGAGAGGGGGAAGAAAGAGAGAAGGAAAGCAGATCCTTCCCTACATGATGGTTGGTAAGAGACCACTGGAGTGTTTGTGCCACTTTCTCGTTCCCTCCGGCTCTCCATCTCTCAATTTAATTTCAATTTAAGGGCTTTATTGGCATGGGAAACATACGTTAACATTTCCAAAGCAAGTGAAATAGATAATAAACAAAAGTGAAATAAACAACAAAAATGATCAGTAAACATTACACCCACAGAAGTTCCAGAATAAATACATTTCAAATGTCATATTACATCTATATACAGTGTTGTAACGATGTGCAAATAGTTCAAGTACAAAAGGGAAAATAAATCAACATGAATATGGATTGTATTTACAATGCTGTTTGTTCTTCACTGGTTTCACTTTTTTTGAGTCAACAGGTCACACATATTACTGCAATGATCATGATATTTCACCTAATAGATATGGGAGTTTATCAAAATTGGATTTGTTTTCAAAGTCTTTGTGGGTCTATGTAATCTGATGGAAATATGTGTCTCTAATCTAATTATACATTTGGCAAGAGGTTAGGTAGTGCAGCTCATTTTTCACCTCATTTTGTGGGTAGTGTGCACATAGCCAGTCTTCTCTTGATAGCCAGTTCTGCCTATGGTGGCCTCTCTTAATAGCAAGGCTATGTTCACTGAGTCTGTACATACAGTGCATTTAGAAAGTATTCAGACCCCTTGACTTTTTCCACATTTTTTGTTTGCTACGGAAAAATAAAATGTACGTAAGTATTCGAACCTCAGTACTTTATTGAAGCATCTTTGGCAGCAATTATAGCCTCAAGTATTCTTGGGAATGACGCTACAAGCTTGGCACACCTGTATTTGGGGAATTTCTCCCATTTTTCTCTGCAAATCCTCTCAAGGTCTGTCATATTGGACTTGAGCTTCACTGCACAGCTATTTTCAGGTCTCCAGAGATGTTCGATTGGGTTCAAGTCCAGGCTCTGCCTGGGCCACTAAAGGACATTCAGAGACTTGTCCCGAAGCCACTCCTGCATTGTCTTGGCTGTGTGCTTAGGGTCGTTGTCCTGTTGGTAGGTGAACCTTCACCCCAGTCTGAGGTCCTGAGCAATCTGGAGCAGGTTTTCATCAAGGATCTCTCTGTATTTTCCACCATTCATCTTTCCCTCAATCCTGACTAGCCTCCCAGTCCCTGCCGCTGAAAAACATCCCCACAGTATGATGCTGACACTACCATGTTTCCTCCAGATGTGACACTTGGCATTCAGGCCAAAGGGTTAAAATCTTGGTTTCATCAGACCAGAGAATGTTGTTTCTCATGGTCTGAGAGTCTTTGTATGCCTTTTGGCAAACTCCAAGCGGGCTGTCATTTGCCTATTACTGAGGAGTGGCTTTCGAATAGTGGGGAAAGATATACAGATAGGTTTTGGTGGTATTTACAATGTTGTTTGTTCTCTACTGGTTACCCTTTTCTCATGGCAACAAGCCACACATCTTGCTGCTGTTATTGCACATTGTGGTAATTCGCCCAACAGATATGGGAGTTTATCAGTGTTGGATTTGTTTTCAAATTCTTTGTTGGTCTCTGTGATCTGTTGGAAATATGGCTCTCTAACGTGGTCATACAGTACATTCAGAAAGTATTCAGACCCCTTCACTTTTTCCACACTTTGTTACGTCTAAAATTGATTCAATTGTGTTTTTTCCTCATCAATCTACACACAATACCTAATAATGACAAAGCAAAAACAGATTTTTAGAAACCCCGGACCTCACAGCCATAGAGGGCATTAGGTTCTACAACTTATTGAAGTATTTTTAGCCAGATCCAAATTGGAAGGTCAAATTTGATGTTCCTTTTGATGGCATAGAAGGCCCTTCTTGCCTTCTCTCTTAGATTGTTCACAGCCATGTGGAAATTACCTGGGGTGTTAATGTTTAGGCCAAGGTAGGCATCATTCTTTGGTTCTAGGGCAACAGTGTCTAGATAGAATTTGTATTTATTGTCCTG